>NC_047017.1:11301827-11615755 GCF_902652985.1 Pecten maximus | reverse complement strand
TTACTGACTTTAGTGTATCTGAAATCATTACTGACAGAAGAAATTGTCAAGGAAAATCTCTGGCAAACTCCATAAATATTTGAGTATACAAGGAATGTGATGAGTGAGATTTTATAGCTGAAGAGAAACCTATGTTGTGTGGACAAACTGTGTCTGCTTCCAAGGTTTTATTCTGGGAGGAAGTGTGAAAAGCGCTCCTTGTACACCACAGAAAATCATTGAGATTCTGGGAGTGTCAACACTCCAAAACAGTAGTGTGAATGTTTATATGTAAATCTAATGATATACTAGTTTTTTAACAAGTGGTAATATACATGGAGAAATTTCAACACTAGTAACATTTGTTTTTTCCACTGAAATTCAAAAATTTCAAGTTGAAGGGAAAAAAGCCACCAACAAGTACATGCATAAAATTTCTTTGTCGGTTGCTATTACAAGTGATTTTATGTTGAAATGGGAAACAGGAACTGACAGCAACCTTTTGTTTCTCTGTTAAGTCAATTGTGTCTCAGTTTAGTTTGATGTTGAAATGGGAAATACAATTTGGTATCTTAGTTTAGTTTGATTTTGAAATGGGAAATACAATCTGGTGTCTTAATTTTGTCAAATGTAAAAATTGGAAATACAATCTAGTGTCTCGGTTAAGTCAGATGTTGAAATGGGAATTTGGTGTCATAGTTTAGTCAGATATTGAATTGGGAAATACAATTTGGTGTCTCGGTTTAGTCAGATATTGAAATGGAAAATACAATTTGATGTCTTAGTTTAGTCAGATATTGAAATGGGAAATACAATTTGGTGTCTCGGTTTAGTCAGATATTGAAATGGAAAATACAATTTGGTGTCTCGGTTTAGTCAGATATTGAAATGGAAAATACAATTTGGTGTCTCGGTTTAGTCAGATATTGAAATGGAAAATACAATTTGGTGTCTCGGTTTAATCAGATATTGAAATGGAAAATATAATTTGGTGTCTCGGTTTAGTCAGATATTGAAATGGAAAATACAATTTGGTGTCTCGGTTTAGTCAGATATTGAAATGGAAAATAAAATTTGGTGTCTCGTTTAGTCAGATATTGAAATGGAAAATACAATTTGGTGTCTCGGTTTAGTCAGATATTGAAATGGAAAATACAATTTGGTGTCTCGGTTTAGTCAGATATTGAAATGGAAAATATGATTTGGTGTCTCGGTTTAGTCAGATATTGAAATGGAAAATACAATTTGGTGTCTCGGTTTAGTCAGATGTTGAAATGGAAAATACAATTGGGTGTCTTAGTTTAGTTTGATGTTAAATTTTAATTACTGGAAAGCATTCTTCACTTTATAACTTGTTGAACCATATGCTGATGGCAGATGATTTAAGCAAGAGAACAAGTCTAAATCAAAATTATCTCAAAATGTAACTTAATTTGCTCAACCTGTTAAATCTAAATGTAATTCAAACATGATAGTAAACATAAATAAACTAGTATTTCCCATGACCTTTGAACTTTGATCTTATAAATATTTTATATTCTTTGACCTCTGACTTTGTCCTTATCGTACTTTTATTCTTTGACCCTAAACCATGATATTTGGTTCTTGATTTCTAGCCTGTTGAGTACCACCTATCACCTCTGACATTTGATGCTTATTTTTTAACCCTTGACCTTTGACCTGAGATGTTGCATTATCATGAGAATAGCGCGTTACCTGATGTGTACCCGTTACACCTGGCTATTGTCTACCTTGGATTACCTATACATTCAATATTGATTGACACGAGGAGAGATGCTGATGTGTGCGTGATGTAGAGGATAGGTCTGGTAAGCGTTGTTTGAGCGCGGTTTGTCTGCTCGGGGCGAGTTGGACTAACGTTGCCAATCTCACATCAAAGCTCTACCTGATGTACATTTAGAACCCAACACACATCATGCTCCATCAAAGACTTATACCGCCAGCCAGATTAAACATTGGATTTCTTTCGCTAAATTGTCACGAGACCTGCTTTTTATTTACTTCTTGGGGACTGACATGTGAGTACATCTAGCACAACTTCAACAGCATTCTCAATAAGGCCATGGAGACAAAGATGTTAGATTAAAGTACAACAAAATCAGATGGTCCCCGAGTGCTCAATTTGAACTCTTTGATTTTCGATTCTTCCGAGTGAGAAAAGTGAAAATATAAATTATCAATAAAAAATTAAGTTTTGATCAAATGAATAAATAAAAGTCAGCAATCCTTGACAAAATGGTAGCATTTCTCATTTAACAGTTTATAAGTATCACATATGGCATACATACAGTGTATATATATATCCGGCCCATGCCTTCACCTGTACTTCTGTAACAGGAGAGGAAAAATGCAATGACAAGGCTGGGATTTGAACCCAGGACTTCCAAACTCTGGTTGGGTGGTCTAACCATTTGAGCTACCTGGCCACAGTGTTCAGTCCTTTTCCTCTATACTCCTCCCTCCTTCAACAAAGTCGTTGATGCTGCATGAATTAGACGTATACACACTTGAGACCCTAAACCATATTATGTTGAAAGGATCGGGAAAAATGAAACAGAACTGAATTGGGCTGAACACTGAAAGCCAGGTTCTCCAAAGTTAGAGCATGTATCTAAGAGTTCAGAGTTCTGAGCCAATGTTTATTTGTTAGCCCCTCGAGATAATTATAACTTCAATCTCTAAAATGGATACCCGAATGTCACATGGCACACCTACATTTTGATTGGTTAGAATCCTAAGGGATTTGTTTATATTGCATCAGGCGTATCTGATTGATCTTAAATAATTGATATATAAATTAGATAGAAATTATATGTATTTTTTGTTTTATTTCAATTACTTTAGTATAAATATTTAAATTTCTGTTAGAACTCTAATTGAATTCCTGGTAATTTTTACCTGTCTGTTATAATGCTGTAGAGATATTTCCAACTTTTATTGGTTCTGTTCTGTTTCCCTCAGGTTTTTAAAACTACATCTCATATCCCAGGTGTTTGAATCCATACAAAATTAATCCTAATTTTTACATGTAATCTGATCTACTGGGAAATCTGTGTCAAACTTATAACTTGTGTTGTCGTAAAATGTTTCCGTGATTCAGTTTTATGTCTTCCTGGTCTGTGGTACAGTAAATATACTGTTAGGTTCTTCCTGGATATTATTCTTGATGCCAAAGTCGAATCTGTTACAGAGTAAATGTTGTATAGATAGTAATTAAGCATTCTGAACTAGATTCCTTTAGTTATGATTTTATTGGGCAATCAAGTTATGTCAGTTTTTATGGTTCACTACTTGCTGGTCCAGATGGAAGCCTTCGAGGGGTCTTAGTGTTGGAGGAGCCTAAAGTACACAGAAAACCAATGTGGTCGGGGTAGGTCACTCAAACATTTTTACTTCCTTTTGGGGAATCGAACCCCTGCCACCTAGGTGAAAGGCAAGTATGTTACCACTGTGCCACCCAACATTTTTTTTAACTTGAGCTAAGTTCTTGAAGAATGATTGGTAGGAGTTAGAGATTCTATTTCTCATACGTTCAACCAAACGTTGTAAAATTGTAATGAAGTAAACAAAGAAAATGCTGCCAGGTTTGTCATTCACCTGTTAATTTGATGCTAAACATTAAAGATGTATATAGAAAATTTACATATTTTTTTTAAGGGGGATTTAAGGGTAGGTTTTCATATTAAATATGAATGTAACCAATTTGCATTCATACTGGCATGAATGTTAAGAAGCTCAATTCAATACATACATTTACATTTCTAATCAATTCTTAGTGATCAATATGCTATAAATATACTTCTCTTGGTTCACTTAATTGTTTAGCCTGTTGATGAATTGACACAGTCAAATTATTTTCCATAGAAAAGTATTTCTAGAAAGTGCAATTATCACAATCCTAATTAATAGGGCAATGATTCCAACTTTTATAGCATTTAAAGATGTAAGTTAACAGTATACATAGCTATCAATGAAAGTCCAACCTGGAACATCCTTACATCACCTAAATGTTTGCTGCTTGTTGTTGCCTGACATTGTATGAGGCAGAAGAAAAAGAGTCAAAATGACACTGATTTAATTGTTCATCATTCTGTGATTGTAATTGGCAGTTTTCAAATAGAGGTTTGTAGTAGGAAGGTATATATTTCATAACTGACTTATGTTGCTATGTAAATCAAAATCTTCAAATGAATGACAATCTCTGAAAGTTTGGAGATCAATGTCAGGCACCAAAGTTTGTATACCAATTGGACTTTTTAACAACATCAATTTTAGATTATATTTTATATTATAGTAAGACCTAATGGTTTTATAATCGTCCCATCTGCCGGGCAGTCTTTGTAAGTCTTCAGATAACCCTGGCACCATGTTGTACTGAAACAGTAGGACTTATCAATGAAATCTAATTTTGTCCATTTGCTGCATCATAAAGAATGGGAGATGATGGTAAAATGTATGGCTCTTGCGGTTCCTTTTGTAGTGAATTAATACCGGTCTATGTGGCGCTTGGTAAAGTAGATTCTCTTGTTCTATCACATGTTTAAAAGCCTACATAGGTCATCGCATGGTTAACACTCAGGTAAAGTGTAAAATATGGAGGCTGTTCTGGACGTAAAAATTCATTTCTCTAAAGAGATGAAAGAAGTCATTCTATTGGTGATTAATCTGATGTGATCAGCCAATCAGCTGGGTATAGTGAATTTTTAGTGGAATAAATGATGATTTATTCCTCCATTGTGATTTTACAGGTAATTTTTTGTCCAGGTCATTTGTCATTTAGACTACAAATGTACATGTACCTACATTACCAGGGCGGTGACAGCTCAGTTAGAACTGGATTTCAGATAAAGATCTGAGGTATAGGGACTAATAGAATCTAAGGTGGGTCTGTTACATAGACAGGGATATCTCAACCCTATTGCAAGAGTTTGGCCAGCCAGCATGAGGCTTGCCAAGTGCTGGGGAGCCATATATTTAACATGAGGATCACAAACTCTTACATGAAGATCCAAGTTGTAGGGACCAGTGGACACAGGTGTAGGGACCAGTGGACACAGGTGTAGGGACCAGTAGACATAGGTAAACATTCCAGATGTTTATGTTTATCTGGTGACCAAGTTTGTTCCAGTGGATGACCTTGACCTTCATTCAAGGTCACAGTGGTCAAATATGCTAAAATCTTTAAACAACTTCTTGTTAACCAAAGCCCAGAGACCCAATATTAGGTCTGTAGCAGGCTAGGATTAGATGAAAGGCTACCAAATTTGTTCAATTGGGTGACCTTGACCTTCATTCAAGGTCAAAGGGGCCAAATATAAAACATATCAAAACTCAGGTTTTAAAATAAGAAAAGAAAAAATTGAAGGTGTTTGTAGGTAAGACGAGGGATACATACACTTAGAGAGAGGGAATCATTGGGGATGGAAGAGCTCTAGTCGTTATATATACCAGTAATGATATTGTGACACAGAGGAACAGAGAGAGCTCTAGTAGTTATATATACCAGTAATGATATTGTGACACAGAGAGCTCTAGTAGTTATATATACCAGTAATGATATTGTGACACAGAGGGAACAGAGAGAGCTCTAGTAGTTATATATACCAGTAATGATATTGTGACACAGAGGGAACAGAGAGAGCTCTAGTAGTTATATATACCAGTAATGATATTGTGACACAGAGGGAACAGAGAGAGCTCTAGTAGTTATATATACCAGTAATGATATTGTGACAGAGGGAACAGAGAGAGCTCTAGTAGTTATATATACCAGTAATGATATTGTGACGGAGAGGGAACAGAGAGAGCTCTAGTAGTTATATATACCAGTAATGATATTGTGACACAGGGAACAGAGAGAGCTCTAGTAGTTATATATACCAGTAATGATATTGTGACAGAGGAACAGAGAGAGCTCTAGTAGTTATATATACCAGTAATGATATTGTGACAGAGGGAACAGAGAGAGCTCTAGTAGTTATATATACCAGTAATGATATTGTGACAGAGGGAACAGAGAGAGCTCTAGTAGTTATATATACCAGTAATGATATTGTGACAGAGGGAACAGAGAGAGCTCTAGTAGTTATATATACCAGTAATGATATTGTGACACAGAGGGAACAGAGAGAGCTCTAGTAGTTATATATACCAGTAATGATATTGTGACACAGAGAGAGCTCTAGTAGTTATATATACCAGTAATGATATTGTGACAGAGAGAACAGAGAGAGCTCTAGTAGTTATATATACCAGTAATGATATTGTGACACAGAGGGAACAGAGAGAGCTCTAGTAGTTATATATACCAGTAATGATATTGTGACACAGAGGGAACAGAGAGAGCTCTAGTAGTTATATATACCAGTAATGATATTGTGACAAAGAGAGAGCTCTAGTAGTTATATATACCAGTAATGATATTGTGACACAGAGGAACAGAGAGAGCTCTAGTAGTTATATATACCAGTAATGATATTGTGACACAGAGGGAACAGAGAGAGCTCTAGTAGTTATATATACCAGTAATGATATTGTGACACAGAGGGAACAGAGAGAGCTCTAGTAGTTATATATACCAGTAATGATATTGTGACAGAGGGAACAGAGAGAGCTCTAGTAGTTATATATACCAGTAATGATATTGTGACACAGAGAGAACAGAGAGAGCTCTAGTAGTTATATATACCAGTAATGATATTGTGACACAGAGGGAACAGAGAGAGCTCTAGTAGTTATATATACCAGTAATGATATTGTGACACAGAGGGAACAGAGAGAGCTCTAGTAGTTATATATACCAGTAATGATATTGTGACACAGAGGGAACAGAGAGAGCTCTAGTAGTTATATATACCAGTAATGATATTGTGACACAGAGGGAACAGAGAGAGCTCTAGTAGTTATATATACCTGTAATGATATAGTGACACAGAGAGAACAGAGAGAGCTCTAGTCGTTATATATATACCTGTAATGATATTGTGACAGAGAGAACAGAGAGAGCTCTAGTAGTTATATATACCAGTAATGATATTGTGACAGAGGGAGAACAGAGAGAGCTCTAGTAGTTATATATACCAGTAATGATATTGTGACAGAGGGAACAGAGAGAGCTCTAGTAGTTATATATACCAGTAATGATATTGTGACACAGAGGGAACAGAGAGAGCTCTAGTAGTTATATATACCAGTAATGATATTGTGACACAGAGTGAACAGAGAGAGCTCTAGTAGTTATATATACCAGTAATGATATTGTGACACAGAGAGAACAGAGAGAGCTCTAGTAGTTATATATACCAGTAATGATATTGTGACACAGAGAGAACAGAGAGAGCTCTAGTAGTTATATATACCAGTAATGATATTGTGACAGAGGGAACAGAGAGAGCTCTAGTAGTTATACAATGTATATACCAGTAATGATATTGTGACACAGAGTGAACAGAGAGAGCTCTAGTAGTTATATATACCAGTAATGATATTGTGACACAGAGGGAACAGAGAAAGCTCTAGTAGTTATATATACCAGTAATGATATTGTGACACAGAGGGAACAGAGAGAGCTCTAGTAGTTATATATACCAGTAATGATATTGTGACACAGAGGGAACAGAGAGAGCTCTAGTAGTTATATATACCAGTAATGATATTGTGACACAGAGGGAACAGAGAGAGCTCTAGTAGTTATATATACCAGTAATGATATTGTGACACAGAGAGAACAGAGAGAGCTCTAGTAGTTATATATACCAGTAATGATATTGTGACAGAGGGAACAGAGAGAGCTCTAGTAGTTATATATACCAGTAATGATATTGTGACAGAGAGAACAGAGAGAGCTCTAGTAGTTATATATACCAGTAATGATATTGTGACACAGAGAGAACAGAGAGAGCTCTAGTAGTTATATATACCAGTAATGATATTGTGACAGAGAGAACAGAGAGAGCTCTAGTAGTTATATATACCAGTAATGATATTGTGACACAGAGAGAACAGAGAGAGCTCTAGTAGTTATATATACCAGTAATGATATTGTGACACAGAGAGAACAGAGAGAGCTCTAGTAGTTATATATACCAGTAATGATATTGTGACACAGAGGGAACAGAGAGAGCTCTAGTAGTTATATATACCAGTAATGATATTGTGACAGAGGGAACAGAGAGAGCTCTAGTAGTTATATATACCAGTAATGATATTGTGACACAGAGTGAACAGAGAGAGCTCTAGTAGTTATATATACCAGTAATGATATTGTGACACAGAGGGAACAGAGAGAGCTCTAGTAGTTATATATACCAGTAATGATATTGTGACACAGAGTGAACAGAGAGAGCTCTAGTAGTTATATATACCAGTAATGATATTGTGACAGAGGGAACAGAGAGAGCTCTAGTAGTTATATATACCAGTAATGATATTGTGACACAGAGGGAACAGAGAGAGCTCTAGTAGTTATATATACCAGTAATGATATTGTGACACAGAGGAACAGAGAGAGCTCTAGTAGTTATATATACCAGTAATGATATTGTGACACAGAGAGAACAGAGAGAGCTCTAGTAGTTATATATACCAGTAATGATATTGTGACACAGAGGGAACAGAGAGAGCTCTAGTAGTTATATATACCAGTAATGATATTGTGACACAGAGGGAACAGAGAGAGCTCTAGTAGTTATATATACCAGTAATGATATTGTGACAGAGGGAACAGAGAGAGCTCTAGTAGTTATATATACCAGTAATGATATTGTGACACAGAGAGAACAGAGAGAGCTCTAGTAGTTATATATACCAGTAATGATATTGTGACACAGAGGAACAGAGAGAGCTCTAGTAGTTATATATACCAGTAATGATATTGTGACACAGAGAGAACAGAGAGAGCTCTAGTAGTTATATATACCAGTAATGATATTGTGACACAGAGGGAACAGAGAGAGCTCTAGTAGTTATATATACCAGTAATGATATTGTGACACAGAGGGAACAGAGAGAGCTCTAGTAGTTATATATACCAGTAATGATATTGTGACAGAGGGAACAGAGAGAGCTCTAGTAGTTATATATACCAGTAATGATATTGTGACACAGAGGGAACAGAGAGAGCTCTAGTAGTTATATATACCAGTAATGATATTGTGACACAGAGAGAACAGAGAGAGCTCTAGTAGTTATATATACCAGTAATGATATTGTGACAGAGGGAACAGAGAGAGCTCTAGTAGTTATATATACCAGTAATGATATTGTGACACAGAGGGAACAGAGAGCTCTAGTAGTTATATATACCAGTAATGATATTGTGACACAGAGAGAACAGAGAGAGCTCTAGTAGTTACATATATACCAGTAATGATATTGTGACACAGAGGGAACAGAGAGAGCTCTAGTAGTTATATATACCAGTAATGATATTGTGACACAGAGGGAACAGAGAGAGCTCTAGTAGTTATATATACCAGTAATGATATTGTGACACAGAGGGAACAGAGAGAGCTCTAGTAGTTATATATACCAGTAATAATATTGTGACACAGAGAGAGCTCTAGTAGTTATATATACCAGTAATGATATTGTGACACAGAGAGAACAGAGAGAGCTCTAGTAGTTATATATACCAGTAATGATATTGTGACACAGAGGGAACAGAGAGAGCTCTTGTAGTTATATATACCAGTAATGATATTGTGACACAGAGGAACAGAGAGAGCTCTAGTAGTTATATATACCAGTAATGATATTGTGACAGAGAGAACAGAGAGAGCTCTAGTAGTTATATATACCAGTAATGATATTGTGACACAGAGGGAACAGAGAGAGCTCTAGTAATTATATATACCAGTAATGATATTGTGACACAGAGAGAACAGAGAGAGCTCTAGTAGTTATATATACCAGTAATGATATTGTGACACAGAGGGAACGGAGAGAGCTCTAGTAGTTATATATACCAGTAATGATATTGTGACACAGAGGGAACAGAGAGAGCTCTAGTAGTTATATATACCAGTAATGATATTGTGACAGAGAGAACAGAGAGAGCTCTAGTAGTTATATATATCAGTAATGATATTGTGACACAGAGGGAACAGAGAGAGCTCTAGTAGTTATATATACCAGTAATGATATTGTGACACAGAGAGAACAGAGAGAGCTCTAGTAGTTACATATATACCAGTAATGATATTGTGACACAGAGGGAACAGAGAGAGCTCTAGTAGTTATATATACCAGTAATGATATTGTGACAGAGGGAACAGAGAGAGCTCTAGTAGTTATATATACCAGTAATGATATTGTGACACAGAGGGAACAGAGAGAGCTCTAGTAGTTATATATACCTGTAATGATATTGTGACAGAGAGAACAGAGAGAGCTCTAGTAGTTATATATACCAGTAATGATATTGTGACACAGAGTGAACAGAGAGAGCTCTAGTAGTTATATATACCAGTAATGATATTGTGACACAGAGGGAACAGAGAGAGCTCTAGTAGTTATATATACCAGTAATGATATTGTGACACAGAGGGAACAGAGAGAGCTCTAGTAGTTATATATACCTGTAATGATATTGTGACAGAGGGAACAGAGAGAGCTCTAGTAGTTATATATACCAGTAATGATATTGTGACACAGAGGGATCAGAGAGAGCTCTAGTAGTTATATATACCAGTAATGATATTGTGACAGAGAGAGAGCTCTAGTAGTTATATATACCAGTAATGATATTGTGACAGAGAGAACAGAGAGAGCTCTAGTAGTTATATATACCAGTAATGATATTGTGACACAGAGGGAACAGAGAGAGCTCTAGTAGTTATATATACCAGTAATGATATTGTGACAGAGGGAACAGAGAGAGCTCTAGTAGTTCTATATACCAGTAATGATATTGTGACACAGAGGGAACAGAGAGAGCTCTAGTAGTTATATATACCAGTAATGATATTGTGACAGAGGGAACAGAGAGAGCTCTAGTAGTTCTATATACCAGTAATGATATTGTGACGCAGAGGGAACAGAGAGAGCTCTAGTAGTTATATATACCAGTAATTATATTGTGACACAGAGAGAACAGAGAGAGCTCTAGTAGTTCTATATACCAGTAATGATATTGTGACACAGAGGGAACAGAGAGAGCTCTAGTAGTTATATATACCAGTAATGATATTGTGACTCTAGTAGTTATATATACCAGTAATGATATTGTGACACAGAGAGAACAGAGAGAGCTCTAGTAGTTATATATACCAGTAATGATATTGTGACAGAGGGAACAGAGAGAGCTCTAGTAGTTATATATACCAGTAATGATATTGTGACACAGAGGGAACAGAGGGAACAGAGAGAAGGAAGACTCGTTGTTGTTCTCTGGGTCAGTATCATACTAACCCAATTATAGATACAATCGTCCTGAAATGAGATCCTATGGCCCTCATCATTTCTGTTTAGAACATAGACCTTCGTTGTTTGTTGTGCTTGCCATGAAGTCTTGGAGAAAGTCTCCGAGCGAGACATACGCTTTTCTTTTTCCAGTAGGGAGACAGCGTCAATACATGTATATTTATCCAAAAGTGCAAATTTGTCGCATAGAGTCGCTCTGTCTGACCACAAACATCTTCACACATATTTTTTTAGCTTCTAAATTTCACCTAAAACTTAACTGTTAATAGGTCTTGTTTAATATAAACATACAATGCTTTACAGTCATATAATAGTAGTTTAAGAGTTTTTGGTTGGATTTGAGATCATTTTCTCACAAATCACAAACAAACTTGGAATACAGAGATTATCTCAACATGTTTTCAAATTCACCTTTAACAAGACTAATAGTTGATAAAAAGCATTTAAATATAATATTTACATGTAATTTATTAAACAAATGCTGTGTAAACTATTTTGATTTTTTATGACATAAACACCTGTTAAATTTGACAATAGTTTGTGGTATCTTAATACATTTGTCAGGAATAATACAGTCTTGGTATTTCCTTATTTGATGTTTTCAACCTTCGGCCACTTATTAAGACAATATAGACAGCTTTTACAATATTCAAATTTAAATTCCTTAGATAAACATCAGATTTATCAACAACTCTTAAATATCAAATTCCTTAGATAAACATCAGATTTATCAACAACTCTTAAATATCAAATTCCATAGATAAACATCAGATTTATCAACAACTCCAATATCATATTCCATAAATAAACATCAGATTTATCAACACCAATATCATATTCCATAGATAAACATCAGATTTATCAACACCAATATCATATTCCATAGATAAACAAAACATCAGATTTATCAACACCAATATCATATTCCATAGATAAACATCAGATTTATCAACAACTCCAATATCAAATTCCATAAATAAACATCAGATTTATCAACACCAATATCATATTCCATAGAAAAACATCAGATTTATTAACACCAATATCATATTCCATAGATAAACATCAGATTTATCAACACCAATATCATATTCCATAGATAAACAAAACATCAGATTTATCAACACCAATATCATATTCCATAGATAAACATCAGATTTATCAACAACTCCAATATCAAATTCCATAGATAAACATCAGATTTATCAACAACTCAAATATCATATTCCATTGATAAACATCAGATTTATCGACACCAATATCAAATTCCATTGATATGCATCCGATTTATCAACTCCAATATCAAATTCCTCCATTTCCCATTTTTTTTTTTTTTTTGTGTTTTACAATTGATTCAATTTTCTTTTAAATACATAAAGATTTTGAACAGGAGTTATGGAGATTAGAGTGACTTGTTGGGTAATGTCTTTATATAGAAACATGCTTAATTCTCCATTTATTCTCCCAGGATCTTTTGTGTCCTATGGTATCCCTTTTGGCAGCCAATTCCTATATATGATGAGTCTGGCGTCAGTGATTTGCCTCAATCACTCAACCACAAAGCATTGTCAGCTTCAAATGAAATTTTTGTAATTTGAAAATTGTTCATTCATTTAATTATTTTTCAATCAAATTTTTAATGTAAATTTAATTATCAATCTAATCAGTTAATCTCCATATATGTTGGTATCACATGGAATTTTCGATAATTTTGAAAGTAAATTTAATGAAAGTAAATTTGATTAATTACTTGATTAAGTTGATGTGACTATGAAGCCCGGAGGCCATGTTGTAAAGGATTACTATGAGATACTGTAGCGGGTGATCAGAGGGCCTCGTAAGGTGTCTTTGATGGCCCCACTGTCTTACTTCTGTCCCAAAACACAATTTTACAGGGATTACCGAGAGATTTACACTTGTCAAAACCACATAGAGAACCAAGCCCTGAAGCTGCTGTTTAACTTTGATTCTCGTATAGGAGAGCGCCATGCTGTTACCTAGAGCTCACTTATCTGCCTATAATGAAGTCTCACTTGGCATTCAGCATTTGGTGGATGTACCTTTGGCCTTCTGGTTGGGTCCTTCATCAACTGTGAGCTTACAGTTTTGTACCCGCACTCTATCGGAGAGAATTAGGTTGTTGGTTTTTCCTCTGTTAGATATAATAACCGGAAATGTCATGTAAAGTTCCCAAGGGATTCAAATTTAGCCGATATGTAAAACCCCAAACCATCTTGGTTCCAAGATGTCCGAGATCATTGTGTCCCTGGTTAGCATGGTCGACTATCATTGTTGCTACTGGGCCCTTTAACAACCGTGTGTCTGTGGCCATACATACAATCTATAGATCCTAAAGGCACTAAACTGCATTAAGTTCCAAGACGCCTTTTAAACCAGCTACATATAAGTATATTTATATTCATACTATCAAATTTCAGTATGTTGTATAAGTTTAGTATATAATCACATCATCTAAAATATACGCGACAGAACAACATTTAAGGAAATTTCAGTTAGAATAACCATAGCTTGGCAAACGTAATTAACATTTTAAGTGCAAAAATTTCAAAAATAACGTAACACTAAAATATATACATTTACCTAATATACATGTACTGCTAAAAAGGGTCAATTTCAAGGTTCCAGAGAGGCCCCATAGTTAAATCTCACATCAGGCCCTTAATGTGATGGCAAAAACATCTTTAAACTATTTCAAATTTAACTTTTCAAATTATGCTTTGTGTATCAGCATCTGAGTTTCAAGGATTGCTCAAAGATGAATAATATCTGTATAAGTTTTAATACTGATTTACCCCTGTCAAACTTGCGCCCGTAAAGTCATGAAACACTCTAGTTCTGTCAGTGGTTGGGACCAGAGCAAATTCTCCGATAACAAAATATCTCCTCTGTAGAATCAGTGCCAAATTGGATATTACACGAAAATCACCTGATCTTTCTGACAGTATCATTAGATTCTAGAAAACATCCGTAAAGTCTTATCTGTACAAAAATATTTTCTACTAATTTACCATTTTTAATTTGACTTTGTAATATAAACTAGACTTATAAATGTGAAACATATCTCTATAAAACTTTAAAAATATTCTATGAGATAATTTGACTACACCACATTGAAGCTCACAAATGGGAAAGATATCTTGAAAAAAAATTCTCTGAGTGATTTTCATTTATTGTTGATGTCTGACAATTTGGCAGGGATAAAAGAAAATGCCCCTCCTGATAGTTGACTGAACACTTGTTTTGAAAATTATGTTTTTTTACGAAGATGATAATTTCCCCTACTCCTACCCTGTACAGAATTTAGCTACTGTAAATACCTATTTCCTAGTAAGTAACTTATCCCTGTAAATCCTGGAGAATTATGGGCTTTTGACACATGTTACACAAGAAGAATTCTCATTAGTCAGTCGGAGTAACAGAGAGGTGATGTTTAGGGCCTGACTAGCTAACTTCCAATACTTCCGTACTCAAGTCGTGGCTGAAATATTGTCAGAAAGACATCGGGTGATTTTCTGTCTGCTCATTCTATTTCATTTCTAATTTTAGATTTAATTAAAGGTTATGTTGGAGAAGGAGATATTCACTTTCCAATCTCTGGTGTATCGTTGAGGACATTTCTAATGATTTAATTTCACAGAGGAGTCTTTGGACAATTTTTTTTCTACAGATATTGTACATTTAAATAAACAAAACGATTTTTCTTCTCCAGGAACCTTATTAACACCTGATCAGAATTTGTAGAGGTTTTATGGGAGAGTTTTAAGGTTTTACATTTCCACAACAGCAAAAGTGACATGACGATGACAGAACAGGGGAGATATGCTGGTTGTGAGATAAAAGGTTTCAGATACAGTTAACAATTCACACCTGGGAATTAAAGAAAATGTGATCTCTTAAAACAGGTGTTCTCTCAATATCAGATATAACTGGTCTCTCAATATCAGATATAACTGGTCTCTCAATATCAGCTATAACTGGTCTCTCAATATCATATATAACTGGTCTATAAATAGCTCCTATCGGAATTAAACATTTAATTACTGAGACACACAAGTTTTTTTTCACATAAATATAACGATTTTTCATTGGACAAGTGGTCTTTATGGACAGGTGCTATTCATTAACAAGTGGACTTTATACACAGGTGTTATAAATGAACAAGTTTTCTTTATGGAAGGTTGTTATATTCATGAACAAGTTGTCTATATGGGCAGGTGCTATTCATTAACAAGTGGTCTTTATGCACAGGTGATATTCCTAGACATGTGGTGTTTATAGACAGGTGTTATTCCGAGACATGGCATTTATAGACACGTGCTATTCATAGACATGTGGTCTTTATAAGCCTAGCTATATCTGGATGTTTCACCCCTACCAGTAAAATCAATGTTATTGAATTACAGAAATGTGTGTTTGTTTTCCAATATCAAAGAAAGTGACTATGTACTCTTGTATGATATCACAATAAACACGTTGATCAGCCCCCTCCTCCCCCCCCCCCCCCCCCCCCCCCCCCCCTTAAACAACCAAAAAGAAAAACATATGATACCTAGGGGGGCTATATTACCTTTCAATTGCCATTCTGTAAAGTAGATTTACTTAAAAATGAAAAGTTACGATTGCACAGCGTTTGATATTAATGTCAACAAGCAATACAGATAAATCAGAAACCTATCCATAAAACAATAACTGTCGAAGAATATATAAAGACACCAACCAAACGAACATTTAGACAAATAGGAGGAACGTATTCGAGTAATTGGGGTTTTACTATTTTTGCAACATTTGAATTTGAATAATGTCTAAGTAATTTGTGGTGGAGAGATAAAATGAAATTCACGTAAGATTACAGAAACCAGGAATTCTATATATTTTTTTTCAGTAACTTCTCATTGATCAGTTATGAGGTTTGGTATTATAAGTGGTAATGTTTATCTTTTCAGGAATGAAAAAGAAAATGGCACAAAGGATACACTGTATAAGGTAAATATAAGTCACCTGTAAGGTAAATATAAGTCACCTGTAAGGTAAATATAAGTCACATGTAAGGTAAATATAAGTCATCTGTAAGGTAAATATAAGTCATCTGTAAGGTAAATATAAGTCACATGTAAGGTAAATAAAAGTCACCTGTAAGGTAAATATAAGTCACATGTAAGGTAAATATAAGTCACCTGTAAGGTAAATATAAGTCACCTGTAAGGTAAATATAAGTCACCTGTAAGGTAAATATAAGTCACCTGTAAGGTAAATATAAGTCACCTGTAAGGTAAATATACAGTGTTAATAGATGTTTGATCGGTATAGGGATATTGCTGATTGCCATTGGAAAAGTGAATGGAAGGGCCTTATATATAAATGGACACCACCATTCCTGAACAGCTGATTGAATTTTGATTAAATTTAAACTGCAAAATTTTAATTTATTTTACACCAGTGGGTCAGGGTAGAATCAGCTCTAAAAGAAGCATCCTTAGCAAAAAAGAAGGACTCCACATTTTTTAATCAGATGGCTTAAGATCATTCTGGGGTAGATAGGCTACAAGTCAGAAAAATAATCAACTTCTAAGATCCTATTCAGTACAGAAAAGCTGAATTAACCAAATTCTGTCATGGGCGTCCATTGATAAGGAAAGTATCATATAAATCAGTCACTTGGCATGATCGATGTTCAAATACTGCCTAGTTCTCTTCCCTAAGTAAAGTTACTGAATGGTCAAGAGTTGTAAATTTGACTCCAAATGAAATTATATATGTACATGTGCTTCCTTTTAAATGACTGAACTCTCAACTCTAACTTAAACAAAAAAAGATTATTTTGATAAGAAATGGTATTAAACTCTGAATTTAGAAAAGGTTAAAGATTGATTTTAATGAAATATATGTTTGAAGGTAATAAGCTGGTCATATGACAGACTGGCGTTGGGGCTTATTTCATTGTGTATAACCTTTGTCTACTAACAGACTTGGGTTGGGGGCTTATTTCATTGTGTATAACCTTTGTCTACTAACAGACTGGGGTTGGGGCTTATTTCATTGTGTTTAACCTTTGTCTACAGACAGACTGGGGTTGGGGCTTATTTCATTGTGTATAACCCTTGTCTACTGACAGACTGGGGTTGGGGCTTATTTCATTGTGTATAACCTTTGTCTACTGACAGACTGGGGTTGGGGGCTTATTTCATTGTGTATAACCTTTGTCTACTAACAGACTGGGGTTGGGGCATATTTCATTGTGTATAACCTTTGTCTACTAACAGACTGGGGTTGGGGGCTTATTTCATTGTGTATAACCCTTGTCTACTGACAGACTGGGGTTGGGGCTTATTTCATTGTGTATAACCATTGGCTACTGACAGACTGGGGTTGGGGGCTTATTTCATTGTGTATAACCCTTGTCTACTAACAGACTGGGGTTGGGGCTTATTTCATTGTGTATCACCCTTTGTCTACTAACAGACTGGGGTTGGGGGGGGGGGGGCTTATTTCATTGTGTATAACCCTTGTCTACTAACAGACTGGGGTTGGGGCTTATTTCATTGTGTATAACCCTTGTCTACTGACAGACTGGGGTTGGGGGGCTTATTTCATTGTGTATAACACTTGTCTACTGACAGACTGGGGTTGGGGCTTATTTCATTGTGTATAACCCTTGTCTACTGACAGACTGGGGTTGGGGGGCTTATTTCATTGTGTATAACACTTGTCTACTGACAGACTGGGGTTGGGGCTTATTTCATTGTGTATAACCCTTGTCTACTAACAGACTGGGGTTGGGGCTTATTTCATTGTGTATAGCATTGTCTACTGACAGACTGGGTTGGGGGGCTTATTTCATTGTGTATAACCCTTGTCTACTGACAGACTGGGTGGGGGGCTTATTTCATTGTGTATAACCTTGTCTACTAACAGACTTGGGTTGGGGCTTATTTCATTGTGTATAACCTTGTCTACTGACAGACTGGGGTTGGGACTTATTTCATTGTGTATAACCTTTGTCTACTGACAGACTGGGGTTTTGGCTTATTTCATTGTGTATAACCTTTGTCTACTGACAGACTGGGGTTTGGGCTTATTTCATTGTGTATAACCCTTGTCTACTGACAGACTGGGGTTGGGGCTTATTTCATTGTGTATAACCCTTGTCTACTAACAGACTGGGGTTGGGGCTTATTTCATTGTGTATCACCTTTGTCTACTAACAGACTGGGTCGTGGGGCTTATTTCATTGTGTATAACCTTGTCTACTAACAGACTGGGGTTGGGGCTTATTTCATTGTGTAAAACTTTGTCTACTGACAGACTGGGGTTGGGGGGCTTATTTCATTGTGTACTGTATAGTTGTTTAATTTCGCGGGGTGAAAATTTCGCGTTTTTCTGTTCAGGACTATTTCGCGGGGAGAAAATTTCGCGCATTTTAATATTTTATGTGACTTTTAATACCATATAGGGAAATAGCAGAAATTATACTTACGATGTACACATTTTATGCGACTCTAATATGATATCGTGAAACAGTTGAAACTACATGTATACTTACGATGTACATGTTCTGCTTAACAATATGCTTTAAATAAAGATTGTTTATTATTCATTGTCATAGTTGTCACTTATCACAAGGTGAAAAATATTCACGGGTATTTAATTTCGCGGACATTACCTTGACCGCGAATATAGCGAAATTAAATCCCCCGTGAATAAAAGCAACTATACAGTATAACCTTGTCTACTGACAGACTGGGGTTGGGACTTATTTCATTGTGTATAACCTTTGTCTACTGACAGACTTGGGTTGGGGCTTATTTCATTGTGTATAACCTTGTCTACTAACAGACTGGGTTGGGGCTTATTTCATTGTGTATAACCCTTGTCTACTGACAGACTGAGTTGGGGGCTTATTTCATTGTGTATAACCTTGTCTACTAACAGACTGGGTTGGGGGGCTTATAACCTTAATGTCCGACAGTGTACTATGTCCCCATCACAAGAAAAATATTCTGGCTACAAAAATAACACCAAGTCAGAATTGGACAAATACTGTCTTCCCAAAATTACAGATGTCAAGTGATTTCCCAGAAGCTTAAGATAATATGACTAAGTTGTGTGTGTTTTCTGTGGATTTAACAGAAATTAACTTTAATCAGCTATCTATACTTGTATAGATTGTAGATTTACCTAATGTGTTCCTGGTAATGCTGCAAATAGCATAAAACCCAAGACTGACACAACATAAAGATGCTATAAATAGACTCCTTAAATAAACCGACAGCTTTGTCCGTAATTTCCGCACTGCCCTAATAATGAATTCTGTCATTACCCTCCGAAGCTAAAGGCCATATTGGTATGGAGAGGGGGAAGTGGCTGTGTTTTACTGCTAAATGGATTTACTCATTAACTAACTAATTAATCTAGTATTAATTGCTTGTAGAATTAGTCCCAGTTTAATTGTTATGCCTGCAGTAATTCATCAAACTATCCACATGTTAGTACTTGTGGAGGTAATAATGTTACATGGTCGGCCATTGTACCTGAGTAACTATACCCACACACACCCTCATCAAGTCTGTAAATTTGCAGACCTGAACATCTATAGGTACTCTTATATTTTTTAAGACTGAACACATTTGTAGACTCTTCACAAGAAAATGTAATTATTTTCTATCATAACATAAATATTATGTGTTGTTCTGGCATTTTGATTATGCTCCAGAGAGTTTTCAGATGTAATATTGACTGTACCAGTGTATTATCATGGAATGGTCCTACTTGATCTGATTGTTTGAGTTATGACAAGCTATTGAGGGAAAAAGGCATTTATTAATATCAATAATTCATTTATTTATATTTGTATATGATTTATTAATATTAATAATGATTTTTTAAGAAATAAATTATTAAAAATCAACAAAATAATTGTTGATATTTAGATTTTTTATGTCAATATATCATTTTGCGATATTGATAGATAATCAATAACATCAAATTGTCATGCTTAAATAAACAAAGGCTTTCAAATCCTCAATTCATTTAATTACATTTTATTATTAATGTTTAAAACAGTTTCCATCATTGTAAAAAAAAAAAAAATTTGTTTGAGAGAAGTGCATATTACAATGGAATCTACACGGCTCACTGATCGGGACCTTGTCAGGAATCTACACGGCTCACTGATCGGGACATTGTCAGGAATCTACACGGCTCACTGATCGGGACCTTGTCAGGAATCTACACGGCTCACTGATCGGGACCTTGTCAGGAATCTACACGGCTCACTGATCGGGACCTTGTCAGGAATCTACACGGCTCACTGATCGAGACCTTGTCAGTAATCTACACGGCTCACTGATCGAGACCTTGTCAGTAATCTACATGGCTCACTGATCGGGACCTTGTCAGTAATCTACACGGCTCACTGATCCTGACCTTGTCAGGAATCTACACGGCTCACTGATCAGGACCTTGTCAGGAATCTACACGGCTCACTGAACCGGACATTGTCAGGAATCTACACGGTTCACTGATCGGGACCTTGTCAGTAATCTACACGGCTCACTGATCGGGACATTGTCAGTAATCTACACAGCTCACTGATCGGGACCTTGTCAGTAATCTACATGGCTCACTGATCGGGACCTTGTCAGTAATCTACACGGCTCACTGATCCAGACCTTGTCAGTAATCTATACACGGCTCACTGATCCGGACCTTGTCAGGAATCTACACGGTTCACTGATCGGGACCTTGTCAGGAATCTACACGGCTCACTGATCCGGACATTGTCAGGAATCTACACGGTTCACTGATCTGGACCTTGTCAGTAATCTACACGGCTCACTGAATGAGACATTGTCAGTAATCTACACGGCTCACTGATCCAGACCTTGTCAGTAATCTATACACGGCTCACTGATCCGGAGCTTGTCAGGAATCTACACGGTTCACTGATCGGGACCTTGTCAGGAATCTACACGGCTCACTGATCCGGACATTATCAGGAATCTACACGGTTCACTGATCGGGACCTTGTCAGGAATCTACACGGCTCACTGATCGGGACCTTGTCAGGAATCTACACGGCTCACTGATCGGGGCCTTGTCAGGAATCTACACGGCTCACTGATCGGGACATTGTCAGGAATCTACACGGCTCACTGATCGGGACATTGTCAGGAATCTACACGGTTCACTGATCGGGACCTTGTCAGGAATCTACACGGTTCACTGATCGGGACCTTGTCAGGAATCTACACGGCTCACTGATCCGGACATTGTCAGGAATCTACACGGCTCACTGATCGGGACATTGTCAGGAATCTACACGGTTCACTGATCGGGACCTTGTCAGGAATCTACACGGCTCACTGATCGGGACATTGTCAGGAATCTACACGGCTCACTGATCGGGACCTTGTCAGGAATCTACATGGCTCACTGATCGGGACCTTGTCAGGAATCTACACGGCTCACTGAATGGGACCTTGTCAGGAATCTACATGACTAGCTGATTGGGACCTAAATGCCAGGAATCTAACAGTTCATCGATACAGTACCTTAACGTGTTAATGGTTGGCAACTTCATACTCTCCAATCAAAAATCACCCTGTTATTTAATTTAATTAACAGGTTTTACATCCACTGTTACGGCCTTGCATCCTTTCAGCCTTTCCCTGTTACTTGCCCTGCATGTAATTATATACTCTTGAACCAAAAATCACCCTCACTGAACAGGTAAGGGTACATGTCCATACTCTCTAAACAAAAATCACCCTATTACTGGTCCTTCATATACATACTCTCTAAACAAAATCACCCTGTTGCTGGTCCTTCATATTCATACTCTCTAAACAAAAATCACCCTGTTGCTGGTCCTTCATATACATACTCTCTAAACAAAAATCACCCTGTTATAGGCCCTGTGTGTTCATATGCTCTAATAAAAAATCACCCTGTTACTGGTCCTGCGTGTACATACTCTCTAATCAAAAATCAGCGGAATCATAGTCTACTCTTTGTCATTCCCAGGCAGACACTTCACAGAAAAATTTCTGAAATCATCAAATTTTCCTCCAGCTTTTAGTGGTCCTGTAGGAATCTGTGGTATTGAAAAGCTTGGTTTTGATGAAAAATCAATTGTAATACCACGAAGTATAAAGGTAGGTATATGCAAGTAACAATAGTAAGGTTTGAAGGGCTCCTCGGCAGTTGTATGATAGCCCATGACAGTATATCAGATATCAAGCTTGATCACAACACTGATCTCTTCATCACAGGGCCAGTACCTCCACATCAAACCCCTCCCTCTACTGATGTTACGTATACAGAACTACATGTTTTGGGAATAGGACTTGGATCTGTCCTTCTTTAGTTTCTATATTTGTATGTTATATCCTCTGTCTGATTTGGATCAATCCTTTTTAGATTCCATACTTTTGTTTAATTGTAGAAAATACCTTCGCTTTTTCTTGGTTTATCTCAGTTCATGTTCTACTCGTGACAAAAAATTGGATTTAAGTGGGACCCTGGAAACAGCTTGTCTGTACAATTCTCTCTGTAGACAGGGACTTGTCTGTACAATTCTCTCTGTAGACAGGGACTTGTCTGTACAATTCTCTCTGTAGACAGGGACTTGTCTGTACAATTCTCTCTGTAGATACAGACTTGTCTGTACAATTCTCTCTGTAGACAGGGACTTGTCTGTACAATTCTCTCTGTAGACAGGGACTTGTCTGTACAATTCTCTCTGTAGACAGGGACTTGTCTGTACAATTCTCTCTGTAGACAGGGACTTGTCTGTACAATTCTCTCTGTAGATACGGACTTGTCTGTACAATTCTCTCTGTAGACAGGGACTTGTCTGTACAATTCTCTCTGTAGACAGGGACTTGTCTGTACAATTCTCTCTGTAGACAGGGACTTGTCTGTACAATTCTCTCTGTAGACAGGGACTTGTCTGTACAATTCTCTCTGTAGACAGGGACTTGTCTGTACAATTCTCTCTGTAGACAGGGGCTTGTCTGGACAAGTTATGTCCGTGTGATCCTCTGTGTTTCCGCTTTCTTGGTCGACTTATAACTATCACCATATCAGTCAGACAAACCAATCAGTTTTTTTTTATTGACAAGAGTTGTTGCCCTTTGAACTTCAGGAAAATACAACTTGATCCAGATACCCCAAACCCCTTTTTACTTTTTTAATAAAAAGTCTTTATTTGAAAATGTTTATGATTGTAGCTGTTCCTATTCTATCATGTGTACTGTTTGTTAAGTACAGAACATACGCTCTCATACTAAAGCATGCTGTACATTTAACGCCTTGGTTTTAGTTGTCATTCACCTATTTCTGAACTAGTGTGGTTGTATGATGTTTAAACGTATTCGCTATGAGATGGTTGTCATGGTATTCAACCTAAATTGTCATTATGTTCAAAGTATTCACTGTGAAACAGTTGTCATGGTATTCAACCTGAAAACTGTCATCATGTTCAAAAGTGAGACAGTTGTCATGGTATTCAACCTGAAAACTGTCATCATGTTCAAAAGTGAGACAGTTGTCATGGTATTCAAAATGTGAACTGTTGTTATGTTTAAAGTATTCGCTGTTAGACAGTTGTCATGGAATTCAATGTTAGTTCTCCTGTTATATTCAAAGTATTCACTGTGACACCATTATCATAATATTCAATGTGAGTGCTGTCATCATACATGTTCAAAGTATTCACTCTGCTTAGCTACAGTTAATTGTCAGGTACTGACATCATAGACTGTTATTTTATAGTTACAGAATTTTCTGGACTGGCAGTAAGTACAACCCAAAATCTTCTACAATTATTGTCCCCAGTTTCCATAGTTACTAAATGTGATGTACACATTTTCACATAAAGCTACAGAAGACGGAGTCAAGTCCCTTCTCCATACTCAATCTTACGATTTCTCATATAAAGGAAAAGTTCATTATTCCAATCTGGGTCCTTGTTGGGTTTGAAATATAATTTAGTACTTGTAGATAGTACTGTAAAATTGTGCTTGGATTAAACATTAATGGATGCATTAGATGAAGGTATTGACTTGGGTGAAGTACAGTCTGTGATTGAAGTATAGTAAACAGAGGGCTTTCATCTACCAGAGACATGATGTCTTAAGGCATCGCTTCTAATTAAAAAACACTGGGAAATGAAGCTCAGCCCTTAAGCAATTTCAAAAATAAGTGAAGAAACTATCGTAAGATTTTTTTTTATCAATAATCATAATTGAAAAAAAAAAATTAAATAAAATGAGAAAATATGTCTTAAACAGATCTTACAATCCATGTCCAAACTCTGTTTCTGACAGGAACATTCAGTATTGGAACATGTAGAAGGAGGAAATTGATCAGATATTAGAATTGTAATAGATACCATACTTGCCTGCCTTCCTTTGGGAAAGATACTCATAATGTTTTACACTTATATGTAGACACAAATTTTTGGTAATGTTTTTGTAGTTTGTGTTTCAACACTTTAAAATCAGTCAAACAGAAAGTGCAGATTTAAATAAGTAGTCTTTTAAAGTATCATTTTTTAAAGAAGAGGTCTTTGAACTCTCCTCCCCAAGTTTTTTTTACATCCATGTAGGAAATAATTGAGTAAATATTGATTTATATATCTATCAGTGTTTGCCACCCCAGGAAATGTGTTTGTTTGGTTTATTGCGCCATGAACAGACAGGGTCATTTTGAGGTTGGTTCTCCTTGTAGTAGCTGGTGACTACCTCACTGAACAATATATGGGAGGCCTATCACATGCCATCTAGAGCAGTTAGGGTAAGTGTCCTGCCCAAGGACACAACCATGACAGTATAGACTGGTCCATTTCTCAGCTTCCTGACAAATAAAGGTAGAGAGCATTGATTAACACACCTCAAATATTCACCTGAGATTACAGGGTCAGCGCTCTAATTGACTGAGCTATCATGGCCCCACAGAACTGTGAGTGTCACATAGGACTGATTTTGTGTCACGAAGAACATCTTGAGTTGTGAGAACGGATTCACAAACAATATTTTGATGTGAGTTCTATTGATAGTTCTGCCATTTTTCTACTGATCTAGGAACAAGGTGCTTCGGGGAACATCTGATTAAATCAGATACTTGTCATTGATTTCTTTCTGATGACACAGATGTCTGGATTTGGTATATATTATCACTGCTATTTTAATTGATATTAATTTTGTGAGAGCTGTAATGATTCTTACCAATAAAGTATCTGTCTCCGAGTCACAGGTGTCAGTTAACATTACCTGTCTGTCTCCTAGTCACAGGTGTCAGGTCTCAGTCAACATTACCTATCTGTCTCCGAGTCACAGGTGTCAGTTAACATTACCTGTCTGTCTCCTAGTCACAGGTCTTAGTCAACATTACCTATCTGTCTCGTAGTCACAGGTCTCAGTCAACATTACCTGTCTGTCTCCTAGTCACAGGTGTCGGTCAACATTACCTATCTGTCTCCTAGTCACAGGTGTCGGTCAACATTACCTGTCTGTCTCCTGGTCACAGGTGTCAGGTCTCAGTCAACATTACCTGTCTATCTCCTAGTCACAGGTGTCAGTCAACATTACCTATCTGTCTCCTAGTCACAGGTGTCGGTCAACATTACCTATCTGTCTCGTAGTCACAGGTCTCAGTCAACATTACCTATCTGTCTCCTAGTCACAGGTGTCAGGTGTCAGTCAACATTACCTATCTGTCTCCTGGTCACAGGTGTCAGGTCTCAGTCAACATTACCTGTCTGTCTCCTAGTCACAGGTGTCAGTCAACATTACCTATCTGTCTCCTGGTCACAGGTGTCAGGTCTCAGTCAACATTACCTGTCTGTCTCCTAGTCACAGGTCTCAGTCAACATTACCTGTCTGTCTCCTAGTCACAGGTGTCGGTCAACATTACCTGTCTGTCTCCTGGTCACAGGTGTCAGGTCTCAGTCAACATTACCTGTCTGTCTCCTAGTCACAGGTGTCAGTCAACATTACCTATCTGTCTCCTAGTCACAGGTGTCAGTCAACATTACCTATCTGTCTCCTAGTCACAGGTGTCAGGTCTCAGTCAACATTACCTGTCTATCTCCTAGTCACAGGTGTCAGGTCTCTGTCAACATTACCTGTCTAGTCACAGGTGTCAGGTCTCCTTGTCACAGGTGTCAGGTCTCCTTGTCACAGGTGTCAGGTCTCCTAGTCACAGGTCTCTGTCAACATTACATATCTGTCTCCTAGTCACAGGTGTCAGGTCTCGGTCAACATTACCTGTCTGTCTCCTAGTCACAGGTGTCAGGTCTTAGTCAACATTACCTGTCTGTCTCCTAGTCACAGGTGTCAGGTCTTAGTCAACATTGCCTATCTGTCTCCTAGTCACAGGTGTCAGGTCTTAGTCAACATTACCTGTCTGTCTCCTAGTCACAGGTGTCAGGTCTCAGTCAACATTACCTGTCTGTCTCCTTGTCACAGGTGTCAGGTCTCCTAGTCACAGGTGTCAGGTCTCGGTCAACATTACCTATCTGTCTCCTAGTCACAGGTGTCAGGTCTCTGTCAACATTACCTACCTGTCTCCTAGTCACAGGTGTCAGGTCTCAGTCAATATTACCTTATCCGGTCTGAGCTGGGCTCAGGATTCTTAAAATGTTGGTCTAAAGGGTCCTTGAAATGTTTTGTCCTATCATTTAATTTAAATAAGGATTTATATATATGTGTTTATGTGTGTGAGGGGGAGGGGGGGTTATTGGACTGAAGATCCTGAAAACGTTCGTATGAATGGTGCTAAAAATGTTTGGTCCTAATATTTGACTTGAGGATTCTTCTATATGTGGTCTTTTTATTGGACTAATGACCCTTAAAATATTTCTTATTTTCTCTTATTTTGGACTGGAGGTCTTTGAAAATGTAAAATCTCATAAATGGTTTCAGAGGTCCAATTTAACCTCTTTAATAATTTTACTGAAATCAGGATCCTTAAAATCTTAAATATAGATCCTTCTCTGTAATATTTCTGGACTAAGACTCCAAAGTATTTTAAATACTGCTACTGATGCTTGAGGATCCTTAACCCTGTAAATTACCTCCTGGCATCATCCCTGCTGGTTGCTATCAGTAACCACCAGCAGCTGTTTAAAGGGCCAGTCTGGGTATCAGAGGAGGTGGCTCTAAGCTTGCATGTCTGTAGATCAATAGGCTTTACATCCTACCATTTGGCCTTCCCAAGGAGACGGCAAGCTTTAGTGCTATGATGGAAAATGATTGCTTATGGCTACGTTTTCAATAAAGGAAAAGCAGCAGGACTCAGGAGGTTAACTTGGTCCAAATTAAAACATATTGATATCTCATTTGTTTGTGTCTTCCGTGAGCTTCCACTACATTGTCGGCATGTCAGGTTACTGATAATAGTATGCCAGGGCCGATCTTTGTAGGAAATATAGCCATCTTCCGATCTTTGTAGGAAATATAGCCATCTTCCGAGGGGATATATGGACGTTTTCTTTTATTGTCAATAGAGTCTTAAGTAGGGGCTGGAATAGGACTCTTCTGATAGACAAACAAGCCTGTATGGATACCAATTTAGGGACTATGGGCCTAAGTGATAATAGACTTCTGTAGAGACTATTGGTCCTGGGTGAGCCCAGGTGAGAATGGACTTTTGTTAAGACCATGGGACCTAGCTGGGTGAGCCCAGGTGAGAATAGACTTCTGTAGAGACTGTGGGGCTTGGAGAAGCCTGGGTGAAAAAAGACTTCTGTAACTTCTGTAGAGAAAATATTGCCTGGGTGAGCCCAGGTGAGAATATACTTTAGTAGAGACCATAGGTCCGGGGTGAGCCCAGGTGAGAATAGACTTTTGTAGAGACCATAGGTCCGGGGTGAGCCAAGGTGAGAATATACTTTTGTAGAGACTATTGGTCCTGGGTGAGCGCAGGTGAAAATAGACTTCTGCAGAAATAATTTTGCCTAGGTGAGCCAAGGTGAGGACATACTTCTGTAGGTGTTATTTGGCTTCGAAAGTCATAGACCTTTATATGCTACTTGCTCTGAGTCAATCTAGACAAGGTTAAAAGTTGTTATATCTAATGGGCTGTTTGTGAGGACTTCATGTACCAGGACCAGAAGGTATCCTGATACAATATATTCCTGCATAAAATGTATCCCCCTAGCACATAAAAAGTACCTCCCCCCCCCCCCCCCCCCCCCTCCAAAAAAAGCTTTGATTTTAACTTTATCAATCTGAAATTGTGAAGATATCAATAATGAATAGCGGACACAGGGGGTGTCATTTACAATGTTTAGAAATTGAAGATTTTTGGTGGTGGGGGGGGGGGGGGGGGGGGATGGGTACTTTGTATGCAAGGGGGGTACATTTTCTGCAGAGGTATAAAAAGTATCCAAGTACATTTTATGCAGAAATTGAGGTAGATATTATACATGACACGGGGTATAGACCTTTCAGGCCTGGTGTGAGTCTCCCTAGGTTAAGGAAGGCCTACTAGTGAAGACACCATGAGGTTCTTTAATGTGATGTCACAACAGAGGTCTTAGAATTTGCATGTGTGTGTGTGTGTGTGTGTGCGGGCTTGTAAATGGAGTAATCAATATTGATACTTCTACTGTTGAACTCAAATGGAACAATCAAAGTCCTAATTGATATAAAGGTACTGCAGTGCAGTTTCTTTGTCATGTAGAATTGATGTAGAAGAAATATTGCTTTGATTCTAAGCATCCTTTTAACTTAGATGATTTACTTGTAGGCATAAAAAGTGATGAGATGCGATGTGTCGATTTATCTGTCAGGTCAGCCATTATATATTGTAAAGATTCAGTAAATAGAAAAGCAGGTGTGGAGGATTGTATGTAGGTCATCAGGTGTGGATGTGTTTATAGGTCACCAGGTGTGCAGGTGTTTATATGTCACCAGGTGTGGATGTGTTTATAGGTCACCAGTTGTGGATTTGTTTATAGGTCACCAGGTGTGTAGGTGTTTATAGGTCACCAGGTGTGGATGTGTTTATAGGTCACCAGGTATGGAGGTTTTGTATGTAGGTCACCAGGTATGGAGGTTTTGTATGTAGGTCACCAGGTGTGGAGGTTTTGTTTGTAGGTCACCAGGTGTGGGGGTCTAGTATGTAGATCACCAGGTGTGGGAGTTTATTATGTAGTTCACCAGATGTGAAGGTGTTGTATATAGGTCACCGGGTGTGGAGGTGTTGTATGTAGGTCACCAGGTGTGGAGGTTTTGTATGTACATGTAGGTCACCAGGTATGGAGGTTTTGTATGTAGGTCACCAGGTGTGGAGGTTTTGTTTGTAGGTCACCAGGTGTGGGTCAAGTATGTAGGTCACCAGGTGTGGGAGTTTATTATGTAGTTCACCAGATGTGAAGGTGTTGTATATAGGTCACCGGGTGTGGAAGTTTTGTTTGTAGGTCACCAGGTGTGGGGTCTAGTATGTAGGTCACCAGGTGTGGAGGTGTTGTATGTAGGTCACCAGGTGTGGAGGTGTTGTATGTAGGTCACCAGGTGTGGAGGTTTTGTATGTAGGTCACCAGGTGTGGAGGTTTTGTATGTAGGTCACCAGGTGTGGGTCAAGTATGTAGGTCACCAGGTGTGGAGGTGTTGTATGTAGGTCACCAGGTGTGGAGGTGTTGTATGTAGGTCACCAGGTGTGGAGGTTTTGTATGTAGGTCACCAGGTGTGAAGGTTCTGGTCACAAGATGTTCATATAAATGACCATGTATAGTGGTTCTACCTGTATATGTAGAAGGACACCTGTTTTCAATCTTAAATGGTAATGTTATTGTGTTAAAAACGAACCTCTGCATTATATGTATCTATAGACTTCAGTTCAGTTAATGATGAAGAGTTAAGGTTAAATGGATTGTTTTATACAAGGTTAGTCTGTACCTTCAAACTTTCAACTGATTTTTTTTTATTCTTGAAAGTAGCATTGAAGAAATGCTCCACCTTCAAAACTTTCATTTGCTTTTTTTTTCATTCTTGAAAGTAGCATTGAAGAAATGCCCCACCTTCAAAACTTTCATCTGATTTTTCTGCATTTCTTGAAAGTAGCATTGAAGAAATGTCTATATAAGCTGTTTACCGAATTATACCTACGTGTACCTGTGATGTTTGCGTACCTGTAATGTGAGTGTTGACCAGCACTAGACTACTGTAATCCCATTCATACATAATGGATAAGTCTGTGCGTGTTTTGCCTTAATTAAAGGTAAGTTGTCACTCCCAACACTCCCAGCACACAACTCATGCCAGCCACCGCAGCCACAGGTATCTTACTTTCTACTTTCACAAATGGGCTTCTGAAAAGAGATTATGCCGACTGGTTCTGTGTATTAAAACACATGTCGCAGTACTTAGCTAATGAGTTTGCTTGGCCCTACTTTCATCTGTGGAGTGCGACTTTTCAATATTTTAAAGATTTTATCTGCTATTTTTGCATCATTTGTGTCTTCAGTACCAGTTTGGTTTTATTGAACTGAAGAGGATTATGCATTCTGATGTATGTATATTGATTCAGTCTTATTGGCAATGTCATTTTAATGCATTAGAAGTTAGATAAGAATTTATTCTTCATCAATAAAAATCATTAATTTAATACATTGTTAATAAAACCTTTATTAAAATTCTTTCTCATTGAATTCATGCTTCCGTGATTGCGAACAGTAAAAGTATTTTTTCCGTGCATGCACCATTGATAGAATCACCAGCTAGTCACATTATTGAAATTACTTTTGTAATTTATCATCAAAAAATATTTTCATACTCACTGTCAATTAAATCATCTTTTTACTTCATCATTATGAAAATTGATTTTTTAACCTTGTCAGACCATACAGTAGCTCCCTACAGGAATAGCCATCAGATCTAGTTATATATAAGTGTTCACAGAAAATGTATAGCCATACAACTAATGTATATTACCATCCAGTTTAAACTCACAAAATAAACCCAAGTGCCTACTTCTCTCAAGCTGCTTTTCACTGTTAATATTTTTCGATATTGACAGTGTTTTACGTCCAATGTTTATTTCTTGAAATATAAAACGGTGAGAACTAGTTCTGCAGGCTGCTGTGTAAGAGTGCTGGGGGTGTCTAAATACACTGATGTCTACAGTACATTATACAAGGGACCATGGCAACTCTGTCCTAATCAAACATTATTAAAATTATCTAGTTTGGTTTAAACAGTCTAAATTGTAGTGTGCAGTCCTATACATTGCAGGGATGGCACAGAAGTAACATACCGTCTTTAACATAGATGTTTCCCCGATCAGACATGGAAGGGTAATGGAGTCTCTAGCCCAACCACGTGGGTTTTCTCGTGGGTTTTCTCCAGGTACTCTGGTTTCCTCCCACAGTTAACATACTTCCATCTCAACAACAAGAGTAATTAATTTAAGTTGATATAACTTGCTCCACAACTTCTGCAAATTAAAGTTTATGAGGTCACCTGAGACAAAGTCTACAGTGACCACCTCTTACTTACTTTTTACCCTTCGATCATCATGTGTTCTAGCTGCATCCATTAACAATTTCATCATCTCCAAAACCCTTGGACCAATTTCAATAAATTTTGCAGAAGCCTTCTATGATTATTTAATAATAGTTGTTGCATTTTTGAGCATCATTGAAACATGGTTAGAGCTATCAGTACACTGGTCCTAGGGACTGTTGGGTGGCTGAAATTGGTCAAATTGACAGACATATTTCAGAACTCAAATGACCATTAAGGCCCAATGGGCCTCTTGCTGTTATAACCAAATACTACAATGGTCAGTTTGGACATGTTATATTGTATGATTTTAATATAATGGTCAGTTTAGACAGGTTTTATTGTATGACTTGAATATAATACTACAGTGGTCAGTCGGACAGGTGATACTGTATGATTTAAATATTATGGTCAGTCGGACAGGTGATACTGTATGATTTAAATATTATGGTCAGTCGGACAGGTGATACTGTATGATTTAAATATTATGGTCAGCTTGGACAGGTTACGTTATATGACTTGAATATTATGGTCAGTTTGGAAAGGTTTTATTGTATGACTTGAATATTATGGTCAGTTTGGACAGGTTCTATTGTATTAATATTATGGTAAGTTTTGACAGGTTAAGTATTATATAACTTTTATATTATGGTCAGTTTGGACAGGTTTTATTATGACTTGAATATTATGGTCAGTTTGGACAGGTTTTATTGTATGACATGAATATTATGGACAGGTTACATAAATGAGTTGAATATTATGGTCAGTTTGGACAGGTTTTATTGTATGACATGAATATTATGGTCAGTTTGGACTGGTTTTATTGTGACATGAATATTATGGTCAGTTTGGACAGGTTTTATTGTGACTTGAATATTATGGTCAGTTTGGACAGGTTTTATTGTGACTTGAATATTATGGTCAGTTTGGACAGGTTATATTGTATGACTTTAATATTATGATAAGTTTGGACAAGATTAATTGTATGACATGAATATTGTTGTGCAATGATTTTCTTTTATCTGAAACATCTGTACATCTTTTATGATTCAAACACAGCATAGTACATGTATATGGCTGTTGTATATCTACCATATATCACAAGCTCAAATGTCACAAAGTAATTTTCCTGCTAGATGTACATGTGGTAAAGGCCTAAGTAGGATATACATGTATGCTGGATTGTCTAGTATGAAATATTTAACATATCTACATAATGTCAAAATCCGACGCTTTTGATATTTATAAAAATATCAGGATAAACTGACGAACCAAATGAGTTGTGTTTTATATTGTGAAGGCTTTTTATTTCTGTAGGACATAAAGTTACAGGGAGACAGAGGATAAGCTGTGGTTCCATGTGAATGGATGTCAAGGTATATATATATGTAAAATAATGTAGATATCAAACATGATTTACTATTTTCCTGGTGCAAAACAAACACATCAGCTCAGTAATTACTATCAGTCTAGGGACAGTATTGGAATTTTAACAAAGTCGTCACAAAGCAAGTTTGCAAGGTTGGGATGAATGTTCTGAATTTTTATTTCATGAAATGGATATTCACAGCTTTAATTGTGACTTATTACTTCCACCATGTCGCACATATTCCTGAATTTATGAGCCAGTAGATGATATACCAACTCTACCTAGTTGGTCTTGTCATCACCCACTCTACCTAACAGGTCTTGTCATCACCCACTCTACCTAACAGGTCTTGTCATCACCCACTCTACCTAACAGGTCTTGTCATCACCCACACTACCTAACAGGTCTTGTCATCAACCACTCTACCTAACATGTCTTGTCATCACCCACTCTACCTAGCAGGTCTTGTCATCACCCACTCTACCTAACAGGTCTTGTCATCACCCACACTACCTAACAGGTCTTGTCATCAACCACTCTACCTAACAGGTCTTGTCATCACCCACTCTACCTAACAGGTCTTGTCATCAACCACTCTACCTAACAGGTCTTGTCATCAACCACTCTACCTAACAGGTCTTGTCATCACCCACTCTATACCTAACAGGTCTTGTCATCACCCACTCTACCTAACAGGTCTTGTCATCACCCACTCTACCTAGTAGGTATTGTCATCACCCACTCTACCTAACAGGTCTTGTCATCACCCACTCTACCTAACAGGTCTTGTCATCACCAACTCTACCTAACAGGTCTTGTCATCACCCACACTACCTAACAGGTCTTGTCATCACCCACACTACCTAAAAGGTCTTGTCATCGCCCACACTACCTAAAAGGTCTTGTCATCACCCACTCTACCTAACAGGTCTTGTCATCACCCACTCTACCTAACAGGTCTTGTAATCACCCACTCTACCTAACAGGTCTTGTCATCACCCACACTACCTAACAGGTCTTGTCATCGCCCACACTACCTAAAAGGTCTTGTCATCACCCACTCTACCTAACAGGTCTTGTCATCACCCACTTTACCTAGTAGGTCTTGTACCTAACAGGTCTTGTCATCACCCACACTACCTAACAGGTCTTGTCATCACCCACTTTACCTAGTAGGTCTTGTACCTAAAAGGTCTTGTCATCACCCACTTTACCTAGTAGGTCTTGTCATCACCCACTCTACCTAACAGGTCTTGTACCTAACAGGTCTTGTCATCACCCACACTACCTAACAGGTCTTGTCATCATTCACTCTACCTAACAGGTCTGGTCATCATTCACTCTACCTAACAGGTCTTGTCATCATTCACTCTACCTAACAGGTCTTGTCATCATTCACTCTACCTAACAGGTCTTGTCATCAACCACTCTACCTAACAGGTCTTGTCATCACCCACTCTACCTAACAGGTCTTGTCATCACCCACTCTACCTAACAGGTCGTGTCATCGCCAACTCTACCTAGTTGGTCTTGTCATCGCCCACTCTACCTAACAGGTCGTGTCATCACCCACGCTACCTAACAGGTCTTGTCATCACCCACTCTACCTAACAGGTCTTGTCATCACCCACTCTACCTAACAGGTCTTGTCATCACCCACACTACCTAACAGGTCTTGTCATCAACCACTCTACCTAACAGGTCTTGTCATCACCCACTCTACCTAACAGGTCTTGTCATCAACCACTCTACCTAACATGTCTTGTCATCACCCACTCTACCTAACAGGTCTTGTCATCACCCACTCTATACCTAACAGGTCTTGTCATCACCCACTCTACCTAACAGGTCTTGTCATCACCCACTCTACCTAACAGGTCTTGTCATCACCCACTCTACCTAGTAGGTATTGTCATCACCCACTCTACCTAACAGGTCTTGTCATCACCCACTCTACCTAACAGGTCTTGTCATCACCAACTCTACCTAACAGGTCTTGTCATCACCCACACTACCTAACAGGTCTTGTCATCACCCACACTACCTAAAAGGTCTTGTCATCGCCCACACTACCTAAAAGGTCTTGTCATCACCCACTCTACCTAACAGGTCTTGTCATCACCCACTCTACCTAACAGGTCTTGTCATCACCCACTCTACCTAACAGGTCTTGTCATCACCCACACTACCTAACAGGTCTTGTCATCGCCCACTCTACCTAACAGGTCTTGTCATCACCCACTCTACCTAACAGGTCTTGTCATCACCCACTTTACCTAGTAGGTCTTGTACCTAACAGGTCTTGTCATCACCCACACTACCTAACAGGTCTTGTCATCACCCACTTTACCTAGTAGGTCTTGTACCTAAAAGGTCTTGTCATCACCCACTTTACCTAGTAGGTCTTGTCATCACCCACTCTACCTAACAGGTCTTGTACCTAACAGGTCTTGTCATCACCCACACTACCTAACAGGTCTTGTCATCATTCACTCTACCTAACAGGTCTGGTCATCATTCACTCTACCTAACAGGTCTTGTCATCATTCACTCTACCTAACAGGTCTTGTCATCATTCACTCTACCTAACAGGTCGTGTCATCACCCACTCTACCTAACAGGTCTTGTCATCACCCACTCTACCTAACAGGTCTTGTCATCACCAACTCTACCTAACAGGTCTTGTCATCACCCACTCTACCTAACAGGTCGTGTCATCGCCAACTCTACCTAGTTGGTCTTGTCATCGCCCACTCTACCTAACAGGTCGTGTCATCACCCACGCTACCTAACAGGTCTTGTCATCACCCACTCTACCTAACAGGTCTTGTCATCGCCCACACTACCTAACAGGTCTTGTCATCACCCACACTACCTAACAGGTCTTGTCATCACCCACTCTACCTAACAGGTCTTGTCATCACCCACTCTTCCTAACAGGTCTTGTCATCACCCACACTACCTAACAGGTCTTGTCATCAACCACTCTACCTAACAGGTCTTGTCATCACCCACTCTACCTAGTAGGTCTTGTCATCGCCCACACTACCTAACAGGTCTTGTCATCGCCCACACTACCTAACAGGTCTTGTCATCACCCACTCTACCTAACAGGTCTTGTCATCACCCACTCTACCTAACAGGTCTTGTCATCACCAACTCTACCTAACAGGTCTTGTCATCACCCACTCTGCCTAGCAGGTCTTGTCATCACCCACTCTACCTAACAGGTCTTGTCATCACCCACTCTACCTAACAGGTCTTGTCATCACCCACTCTACCTAACAGGTCTTGTCATCACCCACTCTACCTAACAGGTCTTGTCATCACCCACACTACCAAGCAGGTCTTGTCATCACCCACACTACCAAGCAGGTCTTGTCATCACCCACACTACCAAGCAGGTCTTGTCATCACCCACTCTACCTAACAGGTCTTGTCATCACCCACTCTACCTAACAGGTCTTGTCATCACCCACTCTACCTAACAGGTCTTGTCATCACCCACTCTACCTAACAGGTCTTGTCATCACCCACACTACCAAGCAGGTCTTGTCATCACCCACTCTACCTAGTAGGTCTTGTCATCGCCCACTCTACCTAACAGGTCTTGTCATCGCCCACTCTACCTAACAGGTCTTGTCATCACCCACACTACCAAGCAGGTCTTGTCATCACCCACACTACCAAGCAGGTCTTGTCATCACCCACTCTACCTAGCAGGTCTTGTCATCACCCACACTACCTAACAGGTCTTGTCATCTCCCACTCTACCTAACAGGTCTTGTCATCGCCCACTCTACCTAACAGGTCTTGTCATCACCCACTCTACCTAACAGGTCTTGTCATCACTCACTCTACTTAACAGGTCTTGTCATCACCCACTCTACCTAACAGGTCTTGTCATCACCCACTCTACCTAACAGGTCTTGTCATCGCCCACTCTACCTAACAGGTCTTGTCATCACCCACTCTACCTAACAGGTCTTGTCATCACCCACTCTACCTAACAGGTCTTGTCATCACCCACTTTACCTAGCCGGTCTTGTCATCACCCACTCTACCTAACAGGTCTTGTCATCACCCACTTTACCTAGCCGGTCTTGTCATCACCCACTCTACCTAACAGGTCTTGTCATCACCCACTCTACCTAACAGGTCTTGTCATCTCCCACTCTACCTAACAGGTCTTGTCATCGCCCACTCTACCTAACAGGTCTTGTCATCACCCACTCTACCTAGTAGGTATTGTCATCGCCCACTCTATCTAACAGGTCTTGTCATCGCCCACTCTACCTAACAGGTCTTGTCATCACCCACTCTACCTAACAGGTCTTGTCATCACCCACTCTACCTAACAGGTCTTGTCATCACCCACTCTACCTAACAGGTCTTGTCATCACTCACTCTACTTAACAGGTCTTGTCATCACCCACTCTGCCCAACAGGTCTTGTCATCGCCTTTGTCGTTTTCCCATTGTGATATGAACCCAGAGAAGGGAGGTAACTCTGAGTTATCCATCACCGGGTACTCAGGGTTTATACATAAATTGTTTCAAATCTTAAATCTGGTTACATTTGTACATGTAGTGACGTTTGAAAAAGCAACATTATGAGGCATGTGCTTTTTGTTTTGGACTGAAAGGAAAAAATCGTATCTAAAGAAATACTTGTCTTTATCCAACATAGATCATTTTTGGTAATGACATGCTTACAAAAAATTTCTCATTGGAAGTGCAAAATTTTGCATTATTCAGTCAGTGATCCATTTTGGGAAACTGGAAACTTTAATCAGTGATCTCAGAGTGCCCTATAAATATTTCTCGAGAGCCTTGGCTTATAAATTTTTGGGACACCCTGCCATGTTGTTTTGATATTACCATAAATGAATAAAATGTTTGGAAATCTGACTTAGGCACAGTGTCTGAAGGATGGCACATGGAATCAATCAGTGTTTAACTAACAGATACAAAAGTTAAAGGTTAAAGGTTATCACATACCACCATGTAATACAACCATTGAACTGATACAGTACACAGATTTGAACTAATACAGTACACAGATTTAAACTAATACAATACACAGATTTGAACCAATACAGTACACAGATTTGAACTAATACAGTGTATACAGATTTGAACTAATACAGCACACAGATTTGAACCAATACAGTACACAGATTTGAACCAATACAGTACACAGATTTGAACCAATACAGTATAGATTTGAACCAATACAGTACAGATTTGAACCAATACCGTACACAGATTTGAACTAATACAGTACACAGATTTGACCCAATACAGTACACTGATTTGAACTAATACAATACAAAGATTTGAACTAATACAGTACACAGATTTGAACTAAAACAGCACACAGATTTGAACCAATACAGTACACAGATTTGAACTAATACAGTACACAGATTTGAACTAATACAGTACACAGATTTGAACCAATACAGTACACAGATTTGAACTAATATAGTACATAGATTTGAACTAATACAGTACACAGATTTGAACTAATACAGTATACAAATTTGAACCAATACAGTACAGATTTGAACTAATACAGTAAACAGATTTGAACCAATACAGTACAGATTTGAACTAATACAGTACACAGATTTGAACTAATACAGTATACAGATTTGAACCAATACAGTATACAGATTTGAACTAATACAGTGTATACAGAGTTGAACTAATACAATACACAGATTTGAACTAATACAATACACAGATTTGAACTAATACAGTACACAGATTTGAACTAATACAGTACACAGATTTGAACCAATACAGTACATAGATTTGAACTAATACAGTACACAGATTTGAACTAATACAATACACAGATTTGAACTAATATTGTACACAGATTTGAACTAATACAGTACACAGATTTGAACCAATACAGTACACAGATTTTAACCGATACAGTACACAGATTTGAACTAATACAGTACACAGATTTGAACTAATACCGTACACATATTTGAACTAATACAGTACACAGATTTTAACCGATACAATACACAGATTTGAACTAATACAGTACACAGATTTGAACTAATACAGTGTATACAGATTTGAACTAATACAGTACACAGATTTGAACTAATACAGATTTCAACCGATATAGTATTTAGGGACCATGGTAACCATTGTCAGTTAATCTGGGAAAAGTAATATTCTTCAATTCTTTCTGGAATCCATTTGTCTATCAGAGTTCATGAACAAGTATTGTCTCCTTGCCTTGTTGAATGTATAATGACTTTCGTAGACATTTTTTTATGAATTTGAATTACTTCCATTTGAAGACAGAGGACTGTCGACTAAACTACAATTTGTGATATTGGGTATTCTGTGAGCGTAGAAGTGGCTTGCCGTACCAGTAACTAAAACGATGGAGTTTACATATATTACCTTCTATTGATTCCACATTATGTCTCTGAGCGACTGGAATGTCTAAAAAACAAGGGCTTCATGTACATGTAATTGTACAATTCATTAATATGACGGAATATTTTTTCCGGCTAGGAAAACTGTTCCAATGTTTCTGAAATGATGTTACAGAATTCATCACCCGTCTGACAAGTAATTTCTCCTTAAAAACCATCTATATAGTTTCATTTAATCATTGTACATTATCATAACTGAAAAAAATTTACAACTTTTGCCCGTTTCACTTTTACCATTCTTGCCTTGAATTAATTAATTTGTAATTTGAAGGATATATTTTGATGGTGGGAAATATGATTTTTAAATCCTGAAGGAGAAGAAATATTTCCATTTACAATATATCTAGATATGGTGTTGCATTCTGATCAGAATGAAAGCAACAAAATGTTTTTATCAAAACTGATTATGGTTCAGAAAATCCATGAACAGCAAAACACATATACCTGATACATGTACATGTAGTCAATATTATTGAAATATTGATAATTTCAAGGAACGTTTACTTTAAAACTTTCAAATAGATTCAGTTTTGAGAGAAATTGGACAGTTTAATTTAATTCTTCAAAATCATCAGTTGATGCATTCTAAGAAATATATCATGTTTAAGGTAATTAGCTTTTTAGAAATTTGTTAACGAAGGAAGCAGACTGCATTGAAAGTTTCTCTAGTTAAATATTTCACCTTGAGGGTAAATTGATTCCCCAATGTTGTGATAATTATGAAGAAGTTTATCCCGACTCTGTCTGACAGGGTGTCAGACTATAGATTCCTTGATTATATAGACTTGTCTCGCCACACTTCACACCTTATCCAGAACCCCACCAGCACATCATACATCTTGCATATTTAACTCTGACTTCTCAGTAACAATTCTTTAACCCTGACATTTTTCTGTTAGGAGCCTCATCTTCAAACTTGATAGTTTTTGCAATTTCTGTAAAATGATGGATTTTATTTAACTTTTTGTCCCTCAACTTTCACTTTCTTTTTCAAATATTGTTTGGAATGTGAAACTTTTTGCTGTTAGATGTATTTTCTATTTGTTCTATCTGTCAACTCCTCTGTATATATCTACATTCTGCATCTGTAGGGCCATGTGACTTTCCTCATATCACACCAGAAAATTTGTCCGACAAATCTGACTGAGAGAAACAAGATACGATGTAAGAACATGATTCTAGTTTTCTTAGTCGTCTTGTGATCTACACCTGGGATATTACTCATATTTGTGACCTTCACCTTTATGTTGAATTATCATTGTGACCTTCACCTTGGGGCAAAAATGATCATATTGACCTTTGCCTTAGGGCTAAATGATTATTATGACCTTCAATTTGGAATATATAAAATGAATTGCTATAACATTAAGACATTAAGTTTACAGAAAATATCAAGAATGCATCTTTTTATCATTCTAATTTTATTATTTGTATGATTTTTTGTACACAGTCAGAATGCCAGTTATTAACATTAAATACCTTTGTACAAGTTATAATAAGAGAGGAAAGATGATATGTCTGATACAGAGAGGAATGGTGACTAAAGCATATATATATATATCTGATATAGAGAGGAAAGGGATTGATATATAGTAAATGGAGTTGATGTAAGGAAAGGAGACAGATTTGAAGTGCATTAGAGAAGCTGCCCCTTCTCCCTCACGATTCTATTGGAGTGGGGAGACTATATATGGGGGCAGAAAAGGACTTTGTTTAGGTTAGGGTAAACTTTGAAGCAAGGCTATAGGAGGGGGTATAGTAGGGGGGAGATGTTGTCAGTGAGTAGTTTATAAGAAGGGTGAAATGATAGGAATCAGGCCTTCAGCGTCACAACACTATCTTACCCCATACTACAAATGTAAACAGCATGGGATACTACTGTATAAATTATAGTGTTGAAAAATCACAGGCAGACTAATGGAGAATGATTGTCAAAGATGACAGACAGCCTCCAGTCATACCCACAGAGGTAACACAATCTAGTGGGGAGGTGCAGCAGTGCTAGAAATCAGAGCTTACTCAAATAAACCCGAGCTGAACGGTCCCTGATAGTGGAGGAGGGACTCAGACCCGATCACTCGGATACTTTACCAGGGGACACTAGTACACCCCACTTTGATGTTAGAAGTGGGATATAGCCAGGATTATACAGGGAAAAACATGTCCTGGATTTTTCCTTTAAACTTCAAACATTTTGGGTTAGTTCTGTAAATTAGTGTTTAATTCCGACCCAGTGGTAGTTAGGACTGCGGACTTAACTCTTGTGCTGAGAACCCTCGGTCACAGGCTTTTCCCCACGCCAGGGGATTTGGTGTACAGCCTTCGTACGGGTCTCTTACCCCAGGGGCTTGATCAGTGTAGCCTAATTCAGAGGGAATTCATTCGTGTAGTGTACTCTGGGACTGTAACATCTTATTATGATGAAGAGTGGAAAAAACAAGAAACCAGGTAAAACCTTGTAACTATGATGGCATGTTTACACCAAAATATATCAGTAGTGTTGTGTAAATAACATTTCCATTTAAAAATCACACACACAAAACAAAACCAAAATTTAGTGTTGTGTTTAAAATTAAATTTATTCAGGAAATTTTGAAATGATATTTTCAATTTAAAACATATTGTAATATTTTTTTTCTAGTTTTGAACTTTCAAAAGTTTTGAGAGTCAGGAATAGTTATTTTGTGATTGATGAAGAAATGTTTCAATAAAAGTTGTTGTTTTTTCAAACTGGCTGGCCCATAGTATGTACAGTAAAAAAATACTTGCATTATGAATTTAAGTATTAAGTAAATCATTGAAATATATCTCTCTTATTTATATCAATTAAAATGTAATTATGATTATATTTCATTTATCATCTTCAATATATATATCAAGTTTAATTAAATTCCTGTTTTATTATCTAAAACAAAATATGTCATAACTACATGTAATTTAAAACTAATGTTTGAATTCCTTTACAATTTTGATAAAATTTCATTTTGACACAATATGTTTCTACTTATTAATATCTCTCTATAAATATCTGTCATGTGACTGTCATGTGATTCTCCTGGGAAGAGATCACAATGATTCTGTGATGGTGAATAGCTGGCAATGTTTGCTAGACATGCACAGTTCTTTTGTAACCAGGTTTAGATAATGTCTTATCACAGAGAAAACTGCCTTTTAATTAACTCAACTTGACCGATTTATGAAACAGTTGGGACAAATGTAAATAAGAGAAATTGATTTCTGAAGAACAAAGGGATGCATGTCAATTCTTTATATTAACAGAGAAAACAGTGTTGAAAGACGTTAGAAAAAATGCTGATGTTAAATTGTACTGACATGTACCTAGTGTCAGAGCAGATCGACCCTTTCTCCAGTATAAAACAGATCGACCCTTTCTCCAGTATAAAACAGATTGACCCTTTCTCCAGTATAAAACAGATCGGCCCTTTCTCCAGTATAAAACAGATTGACCCTTTCTCCAGTATAAAACAGATCAACCCTTTCTCCAGTATAAAACAGATCGACCCTTTCTCCAGTATAAAACAGATCGACCCTTTCTCCAGTATAAAACAGATCGACCCTTTCTCCAGTATAAAACAGATTGACCCTTTCTCCAGTATAAAACAGATCAACCCTTTCTCCAGTATAAAACAGATCGACCCTTTCTCCAGTATAAACAGATCGACCCTTTCTCCAGTACAAAACAGCGTCTGATTGTAACATTTTGATGGAGTGCCCCCTCCCCTGACATTTTTAATTGTAATATAAACAAGCTGTATGTAAGGCAAAACCAAATTATTGTTGTGTTTTACATTTACTGCTATCACTATGCAAGGCAAAACTAAACCCTTATTAAGTTTTATGACTGAGGCCTAAAGAAAAGGTTAAGACATTTTACAATTATAGAAGTGAAACATGTTGTCTCACTGGAGTTTGAATGTTGATTGTGTTTTAAGTTACATAATCACAACAGATAAAACATGAAATATAGTAATAACAACATTAGCAACAGGAAACAAACATTAACTTTGTAAGGCCTTGCCGTAGTCCAGCTTGTATGTTGTACAAAATGTCTGTCACTTTTGGAGGCAAGAACCTCTGAAATATATGAAACGGAAAGACTTATCTCCGGTGTCTGTGTACATAGCTAACACATACACTAGGAATGTTAAAGGCACCATTTCCAATCCATACGTGTTATGTGATCATAAATGCTCTAACTTTCCATCAGCATATAGATCAAGGTCTGACAAGGGAGATATCGGAGGCTAGGGGCTTATAACTAGAGGGGGGAGAGGAGTGATCCTCCCCCCTCCAACCCCCTCCTTCACCCCCTCCCATTCCATAATCTGGTAATAGTAATTGAGAGAGGAGGAACAGAATGTAATTGGACATATATAAGGTTTTGTAAAGGAAGGAAGGATTGAGAGGAGAAGGAGAGCTGGATTACAAAGGAATAAGGGAATTTTGCATGTATGTGAATAGATGTATGAGAAGGTGTCAAGGGGGGGGGGGGGGGGGGGGGAGAGAGATGGTACCTGTATTTAGAAGGAGATAGAGAGAAGGAATGAAAGGCTTTGTGAGATGGGAAGGAATAAAATAGGGAAGAAGACACTACACAATACCTAATGGAATTAAGCCAGTAGACAAGGAGAGGGAAGGAAGGTGAGAAAAGGAAAATGATAGAGGCATATAAATGCTGAACAGAAAGTTGCAAGGGAAGGAAAAGGATGAGTGGTCAGGTAGTGGCAGATAATACCCGAGGTCCCCCAGGAGGGGCAAGGCCAAAAAAGGGTTATTCAGAATTGTTCAAGACCTTGATTAGTCAAAATTTGAATATTGTCTGCAGATTTTGATAAAATTTCGTATTTAGGTGTATAACTTTGGTTTCATTATGACCAATGCATGAATATTACCTGATCTGGATGAAATATATGTTACTACAAAAACTGCTGTGGTCATAATTGTAGTTAACAAAATGTCTGCTGTTTCCTGGCCTCTAATTTGTTGAAATTTAAATATTGCCTGATTTTAATAAAATTTGGTATGTAGGTTATCATTGAACAAAGATCACTCGCGTACCTTTAATTTGGTTATTTTAACAAAATGGCTGCAATATTTCCTGTCATCTGATTGGTTGAAATATAAATATATCACTTGATTGGAATGAAATTTTACAGATATAGAATATACTATATGACATTACGAAAACAACTGTGGTGTTTATGATTAAAACAAATGGTGTCATTTTGTGGCCTCTGATTGCTCAACATTTAAATATTGTGCAATTTTTATTATATTGGTTATCTAGATTTATCATGGGTCTGGTATTTTTTGGTGGGGGTGGGGGGGGGAGGGACATGTAAAGGTACCTGTTAAGTTCTTGTTATTTACATATTTTGTGTTTTAAGTGAACTGCAGACAGTGATGAAAGTCATGTGTCTTAAGGCCCTATGGGCCTCTTGCTTTATTTAGTTTATAAGGAATAGGAAAGAAATGTAAGATTGATATTAAGGAGATGTGTACAGAAGTATACAGAGCACCAGTGTATCAGGGATGTGATGTTTTACTGAGACTGAGGAGCCTCTCAGAGGGTGGGAGCCGGGAGGGACAGGAAGGTGAGGTAGGGTCAGGTGGCTGTTATGGAGATTTTGGTTACCATGGGAACATTTCTCTGTATTGTGACATGTCTGTCAACATTATGAAAGTAATGGTTGGTTTGGCAGCTAGAATATCAGTCAAGAGATCTGAGAATGAATTTAAATGTTAAAATAGAATTAAGATTGAAGTTTATACTAAAGTTGGTAAGCAATCCATCACAGCAAAACTAGGAGTATGTTTTCAGTTCCATATCAATTTCTTTTTATTGCCATTCCTAAATCAAAATAGGGTTCAGTTTGTGGACTGCATTGCCTCTCTGGTACATAAAGGAACTATAAGGGGCTCAATTGGATTTTCAATACATTTCATTGAGTAGCAAGAAAGTAGGATATTTCAATAGGAATGGGCAACGTTGGGGGGCAGGGGCAATATTCTACCATCAGGCATGGGATTTTCATTGTAGGGGCAATATGTTCCAGAAGGGAGAACTTGGGGACAGAGATAGAGTCAATATATCAACTAGAAGGGACAATAGGACCAGTATTGGTGAAAAAAATCTGTGTTGAGTGGAATAGGCGAGTAGAGAAGGGCAGTTAGTTACTCAATGACATCAGACATTTACTCCTCCCTGTATGATCCTATATATATTTCCTAATACCTGTGTATCCAGATTGATGATGGACTATTGCCGACCATTGAGGTGGCTTTATTCCCCAGAGATTCCATGTTTGTCCTGTAGCTGTGATAGCCGATGGAGGACTGGATCTGTGATTAGTGATAGTTGATGGAGGACTGGATCTGTGATTAGTGATAGTTGATGGAGGACTGGATCTGTGATTAGTGATAGTTGATGGAGGACTGGATCTGTGATTAGGGAACACCTCTTCAGGAACTAAGCCTTTTTGTAAATCGTAACTAATCATGAATTATGATGGAGCAGACAGCGTTGTTTATCTAGGAATTATTGGTAGACTGGGGTAAACATGGTATACATGTTTAGGCTGATATCGGAATAGTAGCAGCTGGTATTCGTATTTTGTCACAACTCTTAAAACATCTGTGTCAACAAATTCTCTGCATGTTTGTTTAGAATTTCTGTAGAAATATTGTTGATGTAAGTCTGTATACCAAATATTTAAAAACTAAATTAGTCTCAGAGGAAAAGCCTAAAATAATATTGATACAAATGCTCATTTTAAGTCCCCTCAGGTCTGGCAATTAAGTAAGTATACTGTAGCTAATTTCTGTTTTAAAATCGTTATTACCCGTATATTGAATTTCTACAATTACGCTTTAACAAAGAAATAAATTTCACACTTTCTAAATGAACCAGTATTATTTCTGATGTAAATGGATCAAAATTACAAAATTCAGTCGATATATACCTGGTGTATAATTGGGAATTAATGCTTCCTAATGTAGTCAACTAATATGGGTTGTGATTATACATAGAGTAATTTCTCCTCTGTAGCTCACGGACAACAGATGTATTTCTCATCTGGAGCCACAATAACAAAGGAAATTACTTATTTCTCATCTATAGCCTCTCCAACAACAGAAATTACTTATTTCTCATCTATAGCCTCACCGACAACAGAAATTACTTATTTCTCATCTGAAGTCTCACTGACAACAGAAATTACTTATTTCTCATCTGTAACCTCACTGACAACAGAAATTACTTATTTCTCATCTGTAGCCTCACCGACAACAGAAATTACTTATTTCTCATCTGTAACCTCACAGACAACAGAAATTACTTATTTCTCATCTGTAGCCTCACCGACAACAGAAATTACTTATTTCTCATCTGGAGCCACAGTAACAAAGGAAATTACTTATTTCTCATCTATAGCATCACCAACAACAGAAATTACTTATTTCTCATCTGAAGTCTCACTGACAACAGAAATTACTTATTTCTCATCTGAAGCCTCACTGACAACAGAAATTACTTATATCTCATCTATAGCCTCACTAACAACAGAAATTACTTATTTCTCATCTGTAGCCTCACTGACAACAGAAATTACTTATTTCTCATTTTAGTCTCACTGACAACAGAAATTACTTACTTCTCATCTGTAACCTCACTGACAACAGAAATTACTTATTTCTCATCTGTAACCTCACAGACAACAGAAATTACTTATTTCTCATCTGGACCCTCACAGACAACAGAAATTACTTATTTCTCATCTATAGCCTCACGAACAACAGAAATTACTTATTTCTCATCTGTATCCTCACTGACAACAGAAACTACTTATTTCTCATCTGAAGCCTCACTGACAACAGAAATTACTTATTTCTCATCTGAAGTCTCACTGACAACAGAAATTACTTATTTCTCATCTATAACCACTGACAACAGAAATTACTTATTTCTCATCTGTAACCTCACTGACAACAGAAATTACTTATTTCTCATCTATAGCCTCACTGACAACAGAAATTACTTATTTCTCATCTGTAACCTCACTGAAAACAGAAATTACTTATTTCTCATCTATAGCCTCACAGACAACAGAATTTACTTATTTCTCATCTGGAGCCTCAATAACAAAGGAAATTACTTATTTCTCATCTGGAGCCTCAATAACAAAGGAAATTACTTATTTCTCATCTGGACCCTCACAGACAACAAAAATTACTTATTGATGCAGTTTCAAATCATTTCTATCAACAAATCAAGAGCTATGTTACATCCTGAATCAATGATTTTTTAAGTATTAATTAAGTTATTAATTCTTGATGCAGTTTCAAATCATTTCTATCAATCAATATCAAATGCTATGTACATATAAATCTTCATCTCGATTAAATTGATTAAGTTTTATATATTAGCTTATCAAACTCTGATACAGTCCCGAATTATTTCTATTGACCAATCAATCGCTATGTTACATGACAAGTTAGAATTTCTCAGTTTTAAGTAATGAGCTATCAAACTCTGCTAAATTGAGGATTCTATATATATATATAGTACTGAATTTTTTACTCAAGTCTGTATTTCATTTCCTGCTTCTGTGATCTCCTCAGAGTGACATTTGTTATGACATTCTGGGTAAGATCTTGTGTTTTTTTGAAGAGATAAATGATTACTGCGGCCTCGCTGAGGTGTGACTCATTTAAACTTGTATCGCACAGAGGCACCATGGCCATGTAACAAGTCTGCAGAGTTTAACCTGTTCAAACCAGAACCTTAGCAATCTGTATACCACCCTAGCTTTTCTGTCTGCAAAAATAGAAACAGCCATGCTTTGTCTGTTTGGACTGAAGCTGTATTTGTGAAGTGTAAACTGTATAATATATGGACCCACTTTGTACATTTCTATGAAATGTTGTTTTTTTTTCAATAAAAATAATAAGAAAAAACACACATACAGCCCTCCTGTGTACTTTTGACATGTAATTGTAGTTAAGTGTCACTTGTTAGAGAAGTAACTGTAAAAGAAAGTGTAAACTTCAGCCCTGTGCTGTACTTTTCTATTTGTATTGAAGTATTGTTCTACTTTCCAGACATAAAACCTGTATGATATATGGCCCTACTTTGTAACTTCTTGTTAACTTTGTTAGACTATTCAGTTTAACTGTACACCAGAGGCCCTGGTTACTATCATTACACTCCAGCAATAAATTTGAAAAAAGCAGAGCAACATCGCATCTACAGGTTGCATGCGTTTTTATGAATAAATAAATAATCGTAGAACTGAAACAAATCAGCAGTTTTGTAAAAACTTGGAGGTGCAATTTTAAAACTCTCCTTGTGTTAAAATGCCAAACCATCTTGATCCGACCTCAGCAGTTGTAAGGGTGTAAAACAAAACAAAAAGCCCAATGTTGTAGCAGACATTGACATATGTATAATTACTGTACGTTGTGTTTTATTATTTGTATATCTTAATTTCTTAAAATCTACTTATGTTTGGGGCTATTAAAAAGTTTTCCACAAACTGGACAAGTTTAATTTTTGTAGCTATTTTATTGCCTTTTTCCCGCTAAGATTTATCTTTTCTAAAACAAGAGTTCACAGCTATTAATTTTCAAAGAATTTTTGTTTGCTTGGTTTATCCCTTAATCAAACACTTTTTTGTGGTGGACTCTCCTTGTAGTAGCTGGTGACTACTTCATTGAACAATATACACTAGTAGGAACCCTGCTTCATGTTACCCAGAGCAATGAGGATAAAGTGTGTAGATACAACTACAGCAGGACAGGAAGATCTATAATCTCAGTTTCCTGAGAACCGAGAACAGGAGATCACGAAAGTTAATATAAACACTAGTAGAGTTATGTATACATAAGCTTGTATACCTTCATGTCTTTATTATTTACTCAACATTGTGTTTGTTTTCGTCTGTTGTAGGATTGAGCTGTACATTGGTGCCCGACTGTTGGTTGATATGGAAACATGAGTGCGGGATGAAGTTCCAACAACGCTTGTTGATCGTGGCTGGCCTTGGCCTGGTTGCCGTGGTCGGCCTGGTTGTCCTCGGCAACCCACAGCTCATGGCTATCCTTGACAACCTGGGTCAGAGCAATCGTCCCCTCTTCCGGGAATCACCGTACCATGGCCGTGTGTTGCGGTCCGTGTCCCCCGAAGTCTGCCAAGGCATGGGTACAGTTAAACCCACAACCACCATCACCACGCAGGCATTGAAAAACCTCACCACCTACGCCATGAAAAGCAACGGCCAGTATATAATTCCAACAGACACAACAATAGACTCTAAAGAGCCACTGACAGTTATCGTGGTGCCGCACAGCCACAACGACCCCGGGTGGCAACGCACTGTGGAGGAGTACTATGTCGTCTCGACCAAAAATATTCTCAACAACATGGTGGCTAAACTAAGGATTTACCCGAATATGACCTTCGTCTGGGCAGAGACGGTGTTTCTGAGTATGTGGTGGAATGAGCTGGACGACGACGTCAAGGCTCAGGTTCGCCGCCTCGTGAGACGCGGCCAGCTAGAGATCGTCCTCGGTGGCTGGGTGATGCCAGATGAGGCCAGCACACATTACTATTCAGTCATTGACCAGCTAATGGAAGGCCACCAGTGGCTTGAGGAAAATCTCCATACCAAACCAGTAAACAGCTGGTCAATCGACCCGTTCGGACATTCCGGTACAATGCCGTATTTGTGGAAAAGTGCAGGTCTTGAAAACATGGTTATTCAGCGCATACACCAATCTACAAAGGCCGCCCTAGCGAGGAATAAAAGTTTAGAATTTAACTGGCGTCAGGCGTGGGACCCCACCGGGCACACAGACATCCTGTGTCACACCATGCCGTATATGTTGTACGGCACCAAACATACCTGTGGTCCCAGCCCCGATGTCTGTCTGATGTTCGATTTCTGGCAGACTGACAGTGACAACCGGCGATCCTTCTCAAAACCTGTCACTGTAACAAACGTAGAGATTCTGGCTTCAGCTCTTTATAGACAGTATAAATCTAAGGCCAGTTTGTATCGGTACAACACCATTCTTGTTCCACTGGGTGACGATTTCCGGTATGACAGAGAATCGGAGTGGGACCAGCAGTTCCAAAATTACGATATGCTTATGCAGTACATGAACTCAAAAGAGGACTGGAATGTCAATATTAAATTTGGAACACTGTCCGATTACTTCAACGCTGTGCGGAAATCTGAAGAAATATTTAAACAGAAAAATTCAAAGGAACGATTCCCTTCCCTTAGCGGTGATTTCTTTCCATATTCTGATAAAAATAATGCATATTGGTCAGGATATTATACAACCCGACCGTTCGATAAAAAGTTCTCAAGGGATGTTCAGGCAAATCTGAGGGCGGCAGAAATATTGTATACACTTACAATAGCTTATATGAAAAAGTGGAATCTACCGTTTAAATTTTATCATGAGACTGCAACACATTTACAACAAGCTCGGCGAAACCTGGGTGTGTTTCTTCACCATGATGCCATCACTGGTACATCCAAGTCTTACGTTGTAGAGGACTTCGAGCGCCTACTAAATGCAGCATATAACAGTACTCAGAAAGTTTTGACGATTGCGACACAAACACTATTGACTGAGGGCCGATTAGATACACCTCTAATCATTAGTCCAACTCTAACATACAGTGACCATCGGTCACTCCCTCGTAAACAGGTGATCGTTGTTGTCGAGTTCGGTAGCAAGGTCATGCTGTACAATCCCTCCATGCATGAGCGGTCAGAGATGTGGACATTACTGGTAAATACTGATCACCTTGTTGTTCATGACTCGGACAACCAAATTATACCCCACCAGATCAACCCTGTCTGGGACACTAAGGTCGCTGTACATGAACGTGTTTTCGAGATAGTATTTCTCAAAAAGTTATCTCCCTTGTCAATAGAAACTGTTTTGCTGTATAAAGAAGACAAAGTAACAAAAGGGAATTCCTTCCCCGCGGAGATCACCATCTATAATACAAAACAACTATCTGTACCACCATATACTCGCTTCTATCAGAACAGGCCTCGTGACTCGAAACATTTCCATGGACCTATAGTATTGGAAAATGATTTTTTACGGGCAGAATTTAGTCCCAAGGATGGGATGCTTAAACAAATAGAGAATAAAGCAACTGGAAACATGACAGATGTACAACTTGAGTTTCTACAATACACTTCACAAGGTAGTGGTGCATACCTTTTCTACCCTACATCAGAGGGGGCTCAGCCATCACTGAAGGGCACTCCTGTTGTCAGGGTAACCCGAGGGCCGATCATGTCTCAAGTGGAAGTTATATACCGTCACATCCGGCACCTCGTTCAAATCTACCACCACCCTGGGCCACAAGGCCGAGGTCTTCATATAGAGAACCTCATCAACATGTACGCACAGGAGCTCCACGATCGGGAGATCATAATGAGGTTTAACACCAACATCAAAAATCCAGATTTGTCGTACTATACAGATGAGAACGGCTTCCAGCTGATTGGTCGTTCCACAGACACCAAGCTCCGTATAGAGGCCAACTACTACCCAATGACAAGTATGGCGATACTAGAGGACCAACTTAGTCGTCTAACATTACACTCGGTCCAACCACACGGTGTGGCTGGGCTTCAACAGGGCCAACTTGAGATCATGCTGGAAAGACAGTTACTGTACGACGATGAGCGGGGCCTCGGGGAGGGCGTGGAAGACAATAAACTCACACTCAGTAGGTTTGTTTTACAAATTGAACATTTTACTGAACCACACTCAGCAAAGCCAGGGGTGACAACCTTCCCCTCTCTGCTGGCATTATCTATAGGGGAGGCCCTACAACAGCCTATTGTGACTATGTACACGCATGTAAACACTGACATTATGGCCCGAGTGTTCACACCCTCCCAGGGCCCCCTTCCATGTGATATAACACTAGTTAGTCTTCGAAATCTTGTTAACGAGGTTCTGGACTACCAAGGCACAAGTTTAGTGATGCATCGTCGTGGATACCTGTGTTCCCTTCCCTCGGATGGCACAGAGTGTTCTCTGGCTTCTAATGTGACAATTAGTTCACTTTTCAAAGATTTACCTGTGAACGGTGTAAGGGAGACAACTCTTACTCATATGTATGAGAAGAGAACATGGAGCCCACATTCCCAACTTGCTATACCTCCAATGGAGATATCTTCCTATAAATTGACCTTGTGACCTTGATTTGGTACACAACATTAATCAAGCCATTCCAGTTCATCAAACAAGCAATAGATTTTTATCAATATAGATCATAAGAAATATACATGAATTATCATATAGACAAGCGTTTTTAAGTTTTAAGGGCTGAAGGGCCTAGTGAACTAATCGTGTGATGCTCCGTCTGTCTGTACGTTCACCTGAAGGGCCAAATATAAACTAGTGGTGTGATGCTCCGTCTGTCTGTACGTTCACCTGAAGGGCCAAATATAAACTAGTGGTGTGATGCTCCGTCTGTCTGTACGTTCACCTGAAGGGCCAAATATAAACTAGTGGTGTGATGCTCCGTCTGTCTGTACGTTCACCTGAAGGGCCAAATATAAACTAGTGGTGTGATGCTCCGTCTGTCTGTACGTTCACCTGAAGGGCCAAATATAAACTAGTGGTGTGATGCTCCGTCAGTTTGTCCATGTCATCAGCATTTCTTCAAAAAAACAACTGAAGGAATTATTGCTAAAAGAGGATGCTAATTGCAAAGTGATGGAGGTCAAAGGGGGAAATAACCTTTTTTTTTAAATCCTTTCTCCTCGATATAGGTAAATCATATTTTAACTGATACATATAGCTAATTTGGACAGGAGCATCTTCGGGCCCAGATGGTACTCTACATTAAAAAGGGTGGAGTGGTATGTTTTTGTTGACATCTTTACATTAGAAAATAAGGTGAGTTATTACGCCTCCCTGGGTCTATTGAACTAGTTTTGAAATGCCAAAATAAAGACTGCAAATATTTAGGAAAAGAATTGGCATAATACATTTCATGTTTCCTTATGCAGTTTATAGACCACACATGCTTTTCACGTCCCAGTAATGGTACGTCCCTGGATTGTAAATTACTGTTTATATACATAAAGTTCCAGCTCATTGTTTGGTTGTTATAAATAAGCAATATTAGTAGAAGAATAAACAGTAATTTAAACTGTGCCATATTAAATCGTGTGTTGTTGAGGAAGTGATTCCCAATGATACAGTCTGTACATATGTTCTGTTAACTGTGTTAACTTGTTTAAAGCTTCATCAGTCTCCATCTAACATGGATGTGATCGTGTTGTTCAAGTTTTGAAAATTTAATTTTGAAAATTACAGTACAACTGTAGAGAAGTTCTGAATCATGGAGTTGTGATCACAAATGGCCAATGTTTATATACCGACTGTAGAACAGGAAATGTTCATGTGTACTTTTTAGGATTGGAACTTTCAAATTTTGTCCCTTGTACAAACTTTTTTGGTTAGTCCATGTAACTATATAATAAAACATACAACAATATTCATTGTATTTATATTCATTGTATCCATAGCAACCAGGAAAACAATGGAAGTTTATACACAATGTACATTTCATGTTTTACAGTGAGTACTAGATTGGACATTGAGGTCAATTCAGACTTCAGACCATGAGGTGAACTAGTTAGAAATTAGTGTTCATCTATAGTGAAGATTGTGTATTAATTATTGAACCATCCAAATTCCAAGGTATTTTGTCGAAATGGAGAGTAAAATATGTTCATGTTCATTTTGAACCTTGTTGAATTAAATTTTACAGGTTTGACATGTAAAGATTAATTCATCAATGAAATATTTTTGTAAGTATTTGTAACTGATGTTTAAAGTTTGGTTGAAGCTTGTATGAAGTAAAACTAGTATCATCTGGGGTTCCTTTTTTTGACAATTGAAAAATACCAATCATACTGATCTGGGAACTTGGTTCAGAACACCCTGGCTACTACTCCTGATTGGAGTTGTCTCCCTTGGTATGCTTGAGACTAGTAAAATTTTATATTGTCAAAAAGAGAAACCAAAAGTAAAAAGATGGACAGTTTTCATGTGCTTAGCTTTGATAGTATAGTACAATAGGCACGCAGCTTACACAGTCTCTGTCCGTATTTCATATATCTCAAGTGCTCCGTCTGTCTTTAAAGATCGTGTACGAGTGAAAGTGATGGAATTCGAAAAATTGTTATATACCTTATCTAACATGTGATGTAGATTTTGATTTGAGACTTATATATATATATTGTATATTCAATTTATATATACATGCATGACTGCTGGACAAATATATATATTGGAATATTTCACATTTTTTTCATACCTAACAATTGAAATGTCTTCAGTAAGATACTTTAAAGAATTTTCATCATTATATGAGACAGGGAAAATTAACTCCATGTCAAAAAAAAATCATTTGTCACAGATTCAATAAACATTTAATCAGTCTAAATAAATGGGCTGCACAAGACATTTTTACTGTATGATGTATCTAGACATCAGAATGTGTATCGCTACCAAGACGGAGATTTTTGGAATCAGTAAATCATTTGAAATTCAGAGGTTATATCGTCAATTGTAAATCTTGTTATTCAAACTAAAAAATTTGTTGGAAATAAATCAGTTGATTTTCAGTAGTTTAACCCAGAATGTATTTAGAGAAAGTTGTTGAGGATAACCATCCTCGTCGTTTATAACTGACAGTGTTTCTAGTGATCATGACAAGCTTGGGTTATTTTGTTGTATGCCAGTTGATGGAGGATGAAAGAGAATGCTTTGTACTGTGTGTTTTATACTTTGCAATGTGTAAGCCTGTCAGCTCGAGGCTGAAATTGTGTGGCAGGGAAAAATTGTTCTAAACATCGTAATATGGTTTTGGGATATTAAAAAAGGAAAAGGAAATGTTTTTTGTCTTTACTTCAATGACAACATGTGAAAATTTCTTTATCAAAACAACGAAATTATTATTTCATATAAAAATTTATTCACAACCTTCTTGCACACACATTAATAACATACAAGCATTCATTTGACTTGGATCGAAATATGTCTGAACACAAAAAGTGCAATATGGATGGACATAAAGTACTGTATACCCTAAGATCATACAATGAATATGAGAGTTTCTCAGGAAAATATTGTCACATAAACCAAAATAAAAGGCTTATAGTGCCTGTATGATTCACTTTCCATTAAATAACAACAGATTCACTTTGATTGCAAAACTGTTAGTACAGCTCAATACAGGTATATCAATCTGAAAAATTGCAATAATTGTTGATGACCCCCAAGGGGTCACTCATACCCATTTCTGACACACAAGCTTTACATTACTTACTAAAAGAGGTAGAAAATATATCTTGTTCATGTCATCCATGTTGGTGATTTGAATTGCAAGGTTTGGAAAAAATATACCAGCGAATGACTATTCTTGATTGTGAAATAAATTATGAGGAAAAATTAATAAATAGATAAAAGAATAAAGAAAGCTTATAGATAATAATTTCCGGACATGCCTTCAAATTAAACTATACCATGATTGGTAAAATCAATCCAGAAATAAAATGGGAGACACATACCTCACCTGCAGTAATACAATTATATTTAATACCTTAAACTTGAAACCATAATTAACCATTAAAACAAATGTTTACTTTCTTTAATGACATTTGTATATATCATGGAATAGAGTACACTATTCCTTTCATTGGTGAACGGTGTGCAATGTTTGTGTAAGGTTCTAGTACTTTTCCCACTTTAATTAGCCAATGAATAACATCATTAATATATTGATAAAACTTAGATAATCATCTTACAGATACAAGGTCTAGACTTCCCAATCAATACAATAACGGGTAAATTGTTAGGTATACATGCACTCGATCTGTATAAAAATGTTAACGTCATATACCAAAGGGAAGTAAGATTAAGACCACTAGCATTGGGAGGAAAACAGCAGATATAACTTTAATATCCATGCCTTCAGAACAAGCATGTTTTCCAGTTGACCCCTGAAGAGGCTGAAAAAATCACAGAATTTATGTATCAAAACAGAGGTCATAACTTCCCCAATGTCTGCGAGTGACAGAACCCCAGGCTAGGTAAACTTATACACTCCATGAAACGAGATAAAGAGAAATTGTCTCTAGCCAGGTCAGTAGAAAACAACTTGTATTTTAATAGTTAAATCCATGTGGTTTTTATAATATATTTAAGCGAGTTTAATCTGATACTCAATAAATATTTGATTTTGATGTGATCCTTTTAATCTGATTCACAATAAATATTTCATTTTGATGTGATCCTTTTAACAACAAAGTGGATAATCTTATATATCCTCTAGATGAAGATTTCATACACATAACTAAACAATATGTGATAACTGCCATCAAGGTATGAGACACAAATAGTGAACTGTCTTATATAGCCTGTCAGGTGGTGTATGTTATGGTCACCACGGTAAAGGTATGATACACCCTTAATAGGAGACTCGAGTAGTTACTGTCTTATATAGCCTGTCAGGTTGTGTACGTTATGATAACCACAGTAAAGGTATGATACACCCTTAACAGGAAACACCAGTAGTTACTGTCCTATATAGCCTGTCAGGTGGTGTACGTTATGATAACCACGGTAAATGTATGATACACCCTTAACAGGAAACACCAGTAGTTACTCAGGATTTCTGTCTCTTCAGTACTACACCAGTACATGGTAAGTTAGAATTAAAATCTCACTGGTCACACACTGTACCTGGCATTATCACAATGGCCATCAGATAGTGGGGTTATTGTCCAGTCCTGATGTTTGTTCAGATCAGGTAAAAATGGAATGTAAACAATCACAGCCAAAGTTAGTTTTTCTACTCCTTTTCTTTCTGGTCACTGATGAAAATCTGTCAATTTTAAAATATCAGCCGCAAGAGACGTCAAAGCTACATCAGCATGAGAACTAAAATAAAGAACAAAAAAATTGTCTTTATATTTGAACATCAGATTACACCTGTACACACTTATTTAAATTACACATGTACACACTTATTTAAATTACACCTGTACACACTTATTTAAATTACACCTGTACACACTTATTTAGATTACACCTGTACACACTTATTTAAATTACACATGTACACACTTATTTAGATATAAGATCACACCTGTACACACTTATTATCCCCTCGTGACGAAAGTCGGGGAGGGGATATAGCGTTCCGTTCGTACGTAAGTACGTACGTACGTTCACTTTTTGTCAGCGATCTTGCGACTTCATTTTTGAACGGATTCTGACCAAACTTCATATATGGGTCCAGCATGGGAATACCTCGAACGAGTTCGTGTTTCAGGGTGCCAAGGTCAAGGTCACCGTTACTATTTATAGAAAATCTTTGTCAGCACTCTTGCAACTTCATTTCTGAACGGATCCTGACCAAACTTCATATATGGGTCCAGCATGGGAATACCTCGAACAAGTTCGTGTTACAGGGTGCCAAGGTCAAGGTCAAGGTCACCGTTACTATTTATAGAAAATCTTTGTCAGCACTCTTGAATCTTCATTTCTGAACGGATCCTGACCACACTTTATATATGGGTCCAGCATGGGAATACCTCGAACGAGTTCGTGTTTCAGGGTGCCAAGGTCAAGGTCACCGTTACTATTTATAGAAAATCTTTGTCAGCACTCTTACAACTTCATTTCTGAACGGATCCTGACCGAACTTCATATATGGGTCTAGCATGGAAATACCTCGAACGAGTTTTTGTTTCAGGGTGCCAAGGTCAAGGTCAGCATTACTATTTATAGAAAATCTTTGTCAGCGCTCTTGCGACTTCATTTTTGAACGGATCCTGACCAAACTTCATATATGGGAATACCTCGAACGAGTTCGTGTTTCAGGGTGCCAAGGTCAAGGTTAAGGTTATGTCTATTGCAGTTCAGTGTAAATGACAACTGATGTTATTTCAATGTCCTGCAATAACCCCCCCCCCCCCCCCCCCCCCCATTTTGCGTCAGAGTTCATGTGTTAGCACGCGAGGGGATTTGTATCGTTTGCGATGCCTTGTTTAGATATAAGATTACACCTGTACACACTTATTTAGATATAAGATCACACCTGTACACACTTATTTAGATATAAGATTACACCTGTACACACTTATTTAGATATAAGATCACACCTGTACACACTTATTTAGATATAAGATTACACCTGTACACACTTATTTAGATATAAGATCACACCTGTACACACTTATTTAGATATAAGATTACACCTGTACACACTTATTTAGATAAAAGATCATACCTGTACACACTTATTTAGATATAACATCACACCTGTACACACTTATTTAGATATAACATCACACCTGTACACACTTATTTTAAGTTATTTAGATATAAGGTCACACCTGTACACACTTATTTTAAGTTATTTAGATATAAGGTCACACCTGTACACACTTATTTAAATCTGTTTATGTCCCCAGTACAACAAGGATGGATAGTATTGCAGCAGCAATACAAAGTCCCCTGCCTTACCCAGGAGTGCGACTATTTATTTCCCATTTTTTAAACTACATGTTATACTGATCATGTATACCAAGTTTCGTTAAAATCAGAGTAGTACTTTAGGATTGTCCGGACACACCTCAACCAATGAGAAGCCGGCGGCCATTTTGAAAAATGTTTTATTTCGAAAAGAAAAATTGGGATGCACAACTACATGTGATACTGATCATGTATACCAAGTTTCGTTAAAATCGGAGTAGTACTTTAGGAGGAGTTGTCCAGACAAGTCTAAACCAATGAGAAGCCGCCAGCCATTTTGAAAAATGAATTTTTGAAAAACAAAATGTGGGATGCACAACTACATGTTATACTGATCATGTATACCAAGTTTCATTAAAATCGGAGTAGTACTTGAGGAGGAGTTGTCCGGACAAGCCTCAACCAATGAGAAGCCGGCAGCCATTTTGAAAAATGAATTTTTGAAAAAAAAATGTGGGATGCACAACTACATGTTATACTGATCATTTATACCAATTTTCGTTAAAATCGGAGTAGCACTTTAGGAGGAGTTGTCCGGACAAGTCTCAACCAATGAGAAGTCGGCAGCCATTTTGAAAATTGGTTTTTGGAAAAAAAAAAATGTGGGATGCACAACTACATGTTATACTGATCATGTATACCAAGTTTCATTAAAATCGGAGTAGTACTTTAGGAGGAGTTGTCCGGACAAGTCTCAACCAATGAGAAGTCGGCAGCCATTTTGAAAATTGGTTTTTGGAAAAAAAAAATGTGGGATGCACAACTACATGTTATACTGATCATGTATACCAAGTTTCATTAAAATCGGAGTAGTACTTTAGGAGGAGTTGTCCGGACAACTATTGCGTGACAGACAGACAGACGGACGGACAGACAAACAGACAGACAGACGGAGGGTAAACCTATAGTCCCCCCGTTTTTCAAACGGCAGGGGACTAATAACTGGAATACTTACTTTCCTGTCTGTACAAGGTTACGTATCGTCATGGCCAAGTCTTCACCGTGTTGTTTCATCAGATCTACATGTGCCTTTTCAGTACTCAACTACAACAAATTTTGGCAGCCATCAATACATACTGTCATCACAGTCATAATATCTAAGTTCAGTGTAGGACAGGTTTTTAATTATTTGTCTCATTACTGCTGCCACAAGTGTGAAACAAGAAAGTTCAGGCTTCAGGAGGTATGATTCCTTACTTTGGATGGGAGACTTAAGGATGTATGTTACCTTACTGTGTCTTAGAGACTTAAGGATGTATGCTATCCTACAATGACATGGAGATTTATGGATGGATGTTAACATAATTTTCTGTGACAGAGACTTAAGGACATTTGCTACCTTACTCTGAGATAAAGTCTTAAGCACATGTTATCTTACTGTGACATGAGTTCTTTGCTACCATACTGTGATGTGGAGACTTTAAGGATGTATGCTACCTTACTGTGACATAGATACTTAAGGATGTATCATACCTTACTGTGACATGGAGACCTAAGGGTGTGTGCTACCTTACTGTGACATGGAGACTTAAGGATGTATGCTACCTTACTGTGACATGGAGACTTAAGGGTGTATGCTACCTTACTGTGACATGGAGACTTAAGGGTGTATCATACCTTACTGTGACATGGAGACTTAAGGATGTATGCTACCTTACTGTGACATGAAGACTTAAGGATGTATGCTATTTTACTGTGACATGGATACACAATAAGGTATGCTACCTTACTGCACCTTGGATATTTTAACCATTTAGATGAATGTACTATAATTTGAGAAAGAAAATCTATTCATACACAACAAAAGGCCCAATGGGTCTGCATCACTCACCTACTCACCAACTTTGAAGTTGGATGCTAGGCTGATTATCCATTTTATTCAAATATAAGAGTAGGCTAGGTTTATTCATTCAAATAAATTGTGTATCCCAGCATCCTACAGGCCCAATATCAGACCTCAGGGCCTCTTTGTTACTGAGATAATTTTTTTAAAGTAAAAGATTATGCCAGATAGACAAAAGACAGGCATACTACCATCAGCCAACCGATGCTGTACAACAGCAAAAGCTCACTTGCCCTTCCGTTAGCCAATAACTTTTATTTTCCTTAATAACATACAACTAATTAAATGTACAAAAATCTGCCTAAAGCATCAACTCTTTCCGTACTCATTCAAATTTCGCGGTCGCTACCGGAAGTGAATGCTGGGTAGGTCCTTTGTATATTGCAGCATATGACTATCACATCAGATGTCGATAAAACAAGCTTTTACTGTTGTGTGATGCTTAATACTAAATGAAAATTATCGTATGGAACGAGTACTGAGTACGGAAAGTCTTTTACCCAATTTTCCTTTAAAATACGGCGAAATCACCAGGCAGAATCGCGGGAAATGACACGTGTCACACGTGTGCAAGTAATCACGCAGCCAAAATATTGGTTTTTTTTCGTTGTGTAAAAATATTTTAGGTATTCTTACTTATTTTGATGATAAACGTTACTCAATTATATATATTCTATCGTTTTTAATAGCTTTATTGTGTTATAACACCTCCACAATCTCGCAGGAAATGAAAGTATATTTGAGGCCGCCATTTTGTAGCTATGTAAACAACCTGGCATGAACCGGCAGAATTCTTTGAAATAGACAATCTTAACGAATGAATATGCTTCTGGTATGTAAAATAATTCATCAATACAATATTTACATTGCTTATTATTTCTTAAAACATCATTTCCGTGTCAATTCCTTCATATGACTATGCTGAACCAGCAAGTAATATCAACATCTTTCCCGACGTTTTCCGACAATTTGAGTCGTCACAAAGGATGGAAGGCATGTTTATTGCGACCCCAGTATTAAAATACTCACTTTACAACCAAGTTTGAATACTCACCAGGCGTTTGATGATACGAAGAAGAACTTTCTGTCTTTTAGCGTCTGATTTCTGTAAGGCCCTGCTGTAACAATCCTGAAATCAAACAAATATAAGATAATTAAATATTACTACAGATATCAATGTTGAGGCCTATTTTACATCAATGTTATTTTTGAAAACACAGATCAACAATTTTTTTTTTTTTTTACAAATGGATTGTATCGTCTGCATATCTTCAATTATCTATTAAAACCAGATCCTGTGTAGTACACTCCCATCAATAACACAAGGACATATCCAAAGTTTGATAGAAGCAGACTATTGGATTGTATCGTCTGCATATCTTCAATTATCTATTAAAACCAGATCCTGTGTAGAACACTACCATCAATAACACAAGGACATATCCAAAGTTTGATAGAAGCAGACTATTGGATTGTATCGTCTGCATATCTTCAATTATCTATTAAAACCAGATCCTGTGTAGAACACTACCATCAATAACACAAGGACATATCCAAAGTTTGATAGAAGCAGACTATTGGAACTCATGATATATAATTGTCAAGTAGTAATAACGACAGTACAGACAAGTAAATCATCAAATTTTCAAGGCAACCTGCCCCTTTATCAAGACACAGGTAAATTACATACGATCACATATAGACATAGAACATGGAACAGTGACACAAACATAGTGGGTATAAACAACAATAAATATCGTTATGTTGTGAAAACGACCCCCCTCGGCCGATAATTAATTCGCCGAGGGCCTATTATGATTAATTAGAAAACATCTTAGGTGGTGTACAGATGGTAAAAGTAAAAGAATAAATAAAATAAATAAAATCAAGTACTATAATATAACTAAAAGGTTTAACAAATAACATCCTGAGATGAATCGAGGTGATGGAAGCACGTGCTATGTAGTGAATGTTTTTGATGATATATATATATATATCTGTTCAGGTTTCCAAAGTGAAAAACAACAATCTTTATACAAATGCAAAACTTCAAAAAATATGGAAGTAAAGGAATTAAAATGTTTGTAAATATTGGCCTGAACGCCTAAACATAATGTTGTGTACTCACCAGTTGAGTCAGGACGTTGGTGACGTCTGTTAGAGATTTATTAATAAGGAGTAGTTGTTCTGCATCCTCAGCATCACGCGTCCCTCCATCCATCCCTGCTTTCTTTGTCTGTAACATGTTATGGCCAGACTCAACATTTACAAAATTTTGATACCAATAATTGAACCAGAATCAAGAAATAGACATACATTTCAAATATAATTCTTTCTTGAAAATAAATTTAAATTTTCTGATCCACAATGATATCGATGTTGCTGTTACATCTATATAAAGTGACAATAAAATCTCATTGCTAGTTGTGTTTACCTGCAGGGCTTTCCTCACGATTTCGGAGACGTATTTGAGCATGCTGTTGAGGGTATCGAGGAGAACCTGTAGCATAGTAAATGTGGCCTTACTATCACCTCCCCTCTCGTCTCCCTCAAAACAGGCCGCTGACACCTCGAAGAACAGCGTGGAGAAATAGTCTATCAAGCCTGCAAAAAGGAACAACAAATTGGGTCAATATACTAATTATGAATCGAATCTTCTAGTTCAGTCATTTAAGAAAAAGGAAAATCTCACAACAATTAGCAATTCGTTTTCTTTGCTAGTCATTCTTTCAGTATATGGCGACTGTTTTACTTTTTAAATTTTTTTTCCTTCTTTCTCACTTTTTTTTTCTAACTGATGACTTCAATTCTCTTATTTTAGTTCTCCTATAAGTCTAGTACATTTTATACATCTTTTTGCTTTGGACTCATCTTGTTGGTAATTTATCAATATACTGACCCTGATCATACAGGTCCCTCATGTTGGTTTCCCGGTGACTGACCAGACAGTTCAATATACCAGCTATACTCTGTACCGCACTACTCAGGGGGCTACTCTGGTGGTCCTACAAAATAAAACCTCTAACTGTACAGGGGCCCATAAAACAGCATTCTACACAGTAAATCTTACAAGTATTTAGAATGCTCTAAAGGGAATCTTAATGTGAACGTAACTCTCACACATAGTACAAACTACCATCACAAGTTAACAAGATGTTTTCTGAACGGAGGAACATATATACACCAATTTCACAGAGATTCTTGTATCAGAACGTCAATGCCCTAGCATAATATAGTATTTTAAATACATGCACCATGTAAGTCAAACTCACCAGAAGAACCTGGAATATGACAGAGACAAGGCCTAGCTGTTCCACTTGTTTGATGAAAGTTCCACTGTGTTCTAGTAAGGCCAACAGTAGCTTCATACCGTAACTAGGCAACGGCTCCTGGTCGAGTAGGATGTACTCAAACCTACAGTAGAGTACAGTCACTGTGATATCATTATATTATCTTTGGTGGTCAGAATGTACTCAAACCTGTTATATACCGAGTACAGTCACTGTGATATCATTATATTATCTTTGGTGTAGATTCAAATTGATTGCCAGTGTTCACCTTCAAACTAAGAAATGAAACATTTTTAGCTCACCTGCCTGAAGGGCAATTTTTTCACTTCTTTACAACTTCTTCTCCATAACCAAAAGGCCCAGAGACCTAATATTAGTTGTTTGAAGATTATAGCCTATTTGACCCATGTGACCTTGAATGATGGTCAAGGTCATTCATTCTAACAAACTTTGTAGCACTTCAGCCCAGGATGCTACAGGCCCAATATCAAGTCCCTGGGCCTCTTGGTTATTGAGAAGAAGTTGTTTAAATGAAAAAGTTGATGCCCAATGGCCGGCAGGATGAATGGACGGACGGACGGACGGACGGACGGACGGACGGAAGACGGACTACGGATGCCACACCACGGCATAAGCTCACTTGCCCTTCAGGCAGGTGAGCTAAAAATGCATCATTTCTGATGGAAAGAAATATCTATCAAGGACTTCAATGATTTTGGATATACTCTGTTCTATTATTGTGTTATTCTTCAGAGCCACTAATCATATCTTAACAAAGATAAAATGAAAATGTATAAAATTTCTGTCTAAACCAGTTATATTTCATATTCCATAAACTTTGATATTTCTGATATATGTAAATCGAGGTTTAAATCAACAGGAAACAGCTAGCATATACGTACTTAGGAAGGAGGATGTCGCTGACAGTTTTGTGGAGGTGTGTGATGTTTATTTTAGTATCACTTTCAAACTGGTCCTGACTCAGATACACTGTTGCCATGTCAGAGATCAGACGAAGTGAAAGCGCCCTGGTGTCACCTGAGGAAAACACAAACCAGAAATTATTTATAAACAAATCAGTAATTTTATATTCAAATTTTGTTACAAAAGTTTCCGGGTTATCAGCAGGATAATTTGATGACTAGAGCAAAACAGTGAAAATCAAGTGAATACTGTAAACGTACTTATTTTAGCGCAATCAAATTTTAGCACATTTGCAGATTTTAGCCAGTTAGCGCAATGATGAATTAGCGCATCCACAGAACTTTCTATAGAAATGGAACGTACAAAAAGTAATTAGCGCAATCATAATTTAGCGCAAGGCTTCCAGCGCGAAAAGCGCTGAAATAAAATTACCGCTAAAATATGTACGTTTACAGTATATGAAACTTTTATTGTTATTCTCAATCCCAGAATGTGACAGGTTTAATTAGGTATTTATAATCAGCAGTAACTGCCTATTTACAGATGTGATGCTCAGTAGATTATTATAACATACTTCACTATCTATATAGTTATATCATATTCTTACAAGTTGTTTTATGTTCAACAGATTTAAATTTCTGAGAAAAATTGCAATTGTAATAAATGTATTCTGTAGAACACAGTAATTATATACAGTGGTCACTACAGTGGTCACCACAGTGGACACTACAGCGGTCACCACAGTGGTCACTACAGTGGTCACCACAGTGGTCACAACAGTGGACACTACAGCGGTCACCACAGTGGTCACTACAGTGTCACCACAGCAGTCACTAGTGGTCACTACAGCGGTCACTACAGCAGTCACTACAGCAGTCACTACAGCAGTCACTACAGCAGTCACTACAGCGGTCACTACAGTGATCACTACAGTGGTCAATACAGTGGTTACTTCAGTGGACACATTTATCTGACCGTTCTGACTTTCCACCAGCGTGGCGAGGATGGGCAGTATGGTTTCCATGATGACCCGATCATGTTCGGTCAGTATGGCTGGGTGTTGAGATATTCCCTCCAGGACAGACATTGCTGTGTTCACAAACTCGCCTGGAGCAATCGACCCTGACAAAGGAAATCAGGTTAAGTTAAAAAATTAGAGCTGTCAAACTTAACCATCAAAAACTTATTACAACCATTAAATTTCACCATTTTCATTACAAATTGCCATTAATTCTACTTTCAACAAATATTCACACAAATAAGTGACTTTTTAAGTATTAAATTGTCTTTATTCATTTTATTCACAAATTAATTCTACTTTCCCCTTATTTGTCAAGAAATCCTCTATTGATTTGACCATGAAAAACTAACAATCATTAAATTGATAATTCTAGTAAAATATATATTATTAAACAACATGAAATATTTCTCTAGTCTGTCCATAAAACACTGAAAACAGAAGTAGAATATTTGATGTTTATCAAAATTACAGTTTTGTTAATCAATGATTTAACAGTGATAGAATACTCGTTGATATTTACATTGTTGACCGAGTATAGTTCTACCATTAACATATATAATATACCCATAGATATTTACATTGTTGACTGACGATTGTTCTACCATTAACATATATAATATACCCATAGATATTTACATTGTTGACTGACGATTGTTCTACCATTAACATATATAATATACCCATAGATATTTACATTGTTGACTGACGATTGTTCTACCATTAACATATATAATATACCCATAGATATTTACATTGTTGACTGACGATTGTTCTACCATTAACATATATAATATACCCATAGATATTTACATTGTTGACCGAGTAGAATTCTACCATTAATATATATAGTAACAGTATTGTGTGGTTTATCAGAATAAACATGTATTTTCAGTTTTACAAAAATATGAACAAGGCAAAATCAGGTAATAAACGAAGTAAGTTTTGTAAATATAAACAGTAAACTTAAAACACTGTCTATATGCTGTTCTATAAATGATAAAATATAAAACATTTTATTTTCTGTGATAGCACATTACTGTACCTACCATCTCACTAAAAACATACTACCAGTAGACAACATGGAGATAATTGTATGATTATAGAAATAAATCTGATTTTAATTATGACTACCATGTATTATATAACATTTCAAGATATATTACAACTGGAATCATTAAATCAAGCACGGGTATCATATTTCAAAATCCTCTGGGTACAAAAAGCTGATGTGCCAACTATTAATCTGTGAAGGGCACTGATGATGTCATAAAATATTGTTACATCACATGAACGTTTGTATCACAGAAAAAATTGGAGTAATAAAGTGATATAGACGAGGTAAAAATTTAAGAAAATGATAACGATCTTACAAAATGTATGGAGCAAATGATGATCAAAAGGTTCAGAATAAAATGTCCAACTATTTATTCAGTAAGATAATAAGCAGAGATTCCTTGCAACTACATTCTAATCAAAGTATTTATCATGCAGAAACATTCGTTTATGATACAGGTATGTGTATACAGGTATGTGTAATTTATGATAAAGTTAGATTGACTACCTCTGGATCAACCATTAAATGTCATCACCTTAAAACATAATCCTCGGAAAACCACGAAAACTATTTTGTTCTGTGCACAGGTAATTTTTAAAGTTCTGTTTGTACAGTTTGAAATACAATTACCGGGGTACGTATGTAAAATTAAATGTTAATACGGCAGACTCAATGTTGATTTAAAAGAGGAATCAATAATATCTTATATAGACAGTACCGACTCCACTCAAACAGGTGGCTATCAATAGCTTACCAAACTGAAGGAAGATATTGATTTAGCTATTTAACTAAAAGATATTAAAACTATATTGACCACATCGTAACTCTGTCACAGCTTTCAGTTAAGATTGATCTGCATACTGATGAGAAGACTTTCAATATCATGGCAATACATGACAGTTAAACAAAATATAAGGCTGATGATGGACATTAGGGTGACAATGGGTTTAAATGAATGTTCCGTGGTATTAACAATGGGTTTAAATGAATGTTCCGTGGTATTAACAATGGGTTTAAATGAATGTTCCGTGATATTAACAATGGGTTTAAATGAATGTTCCGTGGTATTAACAATGGGTTTAAATGAATGTTCCGTGGTATTAACAATGGGTTTAAATGAATATTCCGTGATATTAACAATGGGTTTAAATGTTCTGTGGTACATATTAACAATGGATTTAGATGTTCCATGATATCAACGGTAATCAGGAAGATTGGAAAGAATAAGCACGGTTACATGTAGCCTGGCAGAGATCTCTATACAAGCAAAACATCTAAGTCTGTAACACCGATACCTTTCATTTTATCTGTCACCAAAGCACAAACAAAAAACACATTTTAGTCAAAAAAATTCAATTAAAACATGCAAAAACATTTCTATTTTTTTTATTTTACACAAAATATTAAAGAAAACAATTTTCAAAACTTCAACACAAAACAATCCAGAAGAAAACAACTATATTCTATATGGCCTGCTTGGTACATTTGATCATTTTTTTGAGAACTAAGTAAAACACTTTAAATCCATCATCTGTTTAACATATTCTACTTCGACACTTACCACTAGCGGACTCGATGTTCGTGTCACCCATCTCTATACTACGAACGTGAGACAGCAGCGTGGACAAGTTTCTAATGAACGCTTCGTTAACAATACGAGGTCGGAACACCTGGAATTATTTTGACAGGTACCAATGTATTGTTATAAACTAGAGGATGACAATGTGTATAGATGATAATTCTGAAATCAAATTTCACTTTGTTTAAATGTGATATTAAAACTTAGAGCAAATTTGTCATTAAAACAAATACAGAAACATTTAATCTGATAAATCAAAGATCACATAGTCACACCAAAAACCAGACCTGGTTAAAATGTAGACATAGTTATGATTATAATAATGGTCATAATTAAGAGTTACCTGGCTCGTGACTAGATGTAGGAATTACTTACCTGGTTCGTGACTAGATGTAGGAATAACTTACCTGGAGGAATTAATTACCTGGTTCGTGACTAGATGTAAGAATTATTTACCTGGCTCGTGACTAGATGTAAGAATTACTTACCTGGCTCGTGATTAGATGTTAGAATTATTTACCCGACTCGTGACTAGATGTAAGAATTACTTACCTGGCTCGTGACTAGATGTAAGAATTACTTACCTGGCTCGTGATTAGATGTTAGAATTATTTACCCGACTCGTGACTAGATGTAAGAATTACTTACCTGGCTCGTGATTAGATGTAAGAATTACTTACCTGGCTCGTGATTAGATGTTAGAATTATTTACCCGACTCGTGACTAGATGTAAGAATTACTTACCTGGCTCGTGACTAGATGTAAGAATTACTTACCTGGCTCGTGATTAGATGTTAGAATTATTTACCTGACTCGTGACTAGATGTAAGAATTACTTACCTGGCTCGTGACTAGATGTAGGAATTATTTACCTGGCTCGTGACTAGATGTAAGAAGATATGTATGTAAGGTAGACTGGTCTTTAGCTGTTTGGCCTGTACTGTGTTCGGATGTTTTCTGCCAGCGATGGCGTCCAAGGGAGACAGGATTTCCTCTGTAAAATAAAGGTATCAGAATGTCTGTAGATACTGTACACAAAGATAAACACTTTATAGTTAAACCTTACTGGGATATAACAGGAATCAATGAACACGTGTTACAACAAAAACCAGGGTAAAACTCTCAAAATAATCTGTACCCTCGGAATGTCATGGTGAAACTGAAGGCTGGCTGTTACCTATCTGATAGTGTGATTTATTTTATCTTTTAAGTTGCCGCATGTAGACGTCTAATAAGTGTGCAACTTCAGACTTTATGTCAGATTCCCAGATTTATGATCAGTACACTAGTGAAGTCCCCACAGACATTTGTTTACCTCCACTTCATAGTAACTTACTGAAGAGTTTTGGGACACCATCTACAATGTGTGTGATGAGTAGATCTAGACATTTGGTGAGGTACTCGCCAAACTCGTTACCCTCAGGTTTACCGTCACGAGGCGTCTGTCTCCGACTATCTCGCTCAATATACATCACAAGTCTGTAACAAATGTTACTTAAACAGGTAAGGAAAATATCAAACATGAACAAAGGCTGTAACAAATGTTACTTAAACAGGTAAGGAAAATATCAACCTAGAACATAGTCTGTAACAAATGTTACTCAAACAGGTAGGGAAAATATCAAACAAGAACATAGTCTGTAACAAATGTTACTCAAACAGGTAAGGAAAATATCAAACTAAAACAAAGTCTGTAACAAATGTTACTCAAACAGGTAAGGAAAATATCAAACTAGAACAAAGTCTGTAACAAATGTTACTTAAACAGGTAAGGAAAATATCAAACTAGAACAAAGTCTGTAACAAATGTTACTTAAACAGGTAAGGAAAATATCAAAACTAGAACAAAGTCTGTAACAAATGTTACTCAAACAGGTAAGGAAAATATCAAACATGAACAAAGGCTGTAACAAATGTTACTTAAACAGGTAAGGAAAATATCAAACTAGAACAAAGTCTGTAACAAATGTTACTTAAACAGGTAAGGAAAATATCAAACTAGAACAAAGTCTGTAACAAATGTTACTTAAACAGGTAAGGAAAATATCAAACTAAAACATAAGGAAAATATCAAACTAAAACAAAGTCTGTAACAAATGTTACTTAAACAGGTAAGGAAAATATCAAACTAGAACAAAGTCTGTAACAAATGTTACTTAAACAGGTAAGGAAAATATCAAACAAGAACAAAGGCTGTAACAAATGTTACTCAAACAGGTGAGGAAAATATCAAAACTAGAACAGCCACAAAATATAATTATAAGATTTTAGAAACAAATTCTTTATTCATGTCATTTTTAAACAGTATTTGAATAATCTACAATATTTTTTCACATTAAAATATATTTAAATACACATAAAAACGTTTTCTGTTATGATGTTCTTTTACATATGAATTTGTTTCAATGTAACTTTAACTTTTACTGTTAACAATGTTTATTTACTAGTTCAAATTTTTAAAGTTTTACTGAAAATCTTAATGAAAAAGAATGTATTTTTCACAGAAATTGTGAATTTTAATTTCTACGAGTCTAACACCACACACCTCATCTGGCAGCTCTGTAACAGCATCTCATGGCTGCTCTTGACCACCTCGTGTAGAACCACAAATGCCTTGGCCCGAATTACAGTGGACGGACTGTCAAGGAGTCGGATCAACCTCTGCAGGAAGTCCTGTGTTCAAGACAAAGCAACCAATTGTACGTGTTACACCATAACCATGTATTTTATCATATTGTTAATTTTCTTGGACTTAACTCCAAATAAGTGGTCACATACGTGTACAATATAGCATTTTATTTTTTTGTTACTCAAAACATTTATTATCTAATTATTTCTGATTTAGTCCATAACATTTCTAAATGTATTAACAAACATGATTCAATGATACAAAGATATATTCCAACAAACACATTACCATCTGAAATACACATTAAAACCACCACCATTTAACAGATGTTTGTATAATATTTTATTTTGTAATTTTATTTTGTGTAATATTTTACATTTGTATAATATCTTATTTTGTGTAATATCTTATTTTGTGTAATATCTTATTTCATATACTTTATTTTTTTATAAAATTTCATTTTGTGTAATATTTTACATTTGTATAATATCTTATCTTATATAATATTTTATTTTGTATCATATTTTATATTGTATCATATTTTATATTGTATATTTTATTTTGCATCATATTTTATTTTGTATCATATCTTATTTTGTTTGATGATAAATCAGATTCCTAGATTACCTTGTCTTGTATCAGTCTGTTGAGGTGTGTCCCCGACGATATCAAGGCCCCAAACATGGTCACGATGGCCTGCTGTATACGGGTTACGCCAAAGGAAAGGGCAGACATAATCGTCGTAAGTCCAACCGTGTCAATCACACTCTGGAATACCTGCTGGTTCCGTCTGGTCAGTCGACACAGTGCCTGGAGACAGACATTGTAAACATCATTATACCGGTCTCATTTCCAAATCACTCGGTATATTCACTATAACAGAGGTTATGAGTTTGGAGGGATAGAGGGGTTAGTCATGAAACTTATTCTCAAAATTTTTAAAGTCCCTTCTTCAGCTTGTGTTGTACAGACCATTTACATGTTACTAATTATGATATATTGTATTCTGTAACGTAGACACGAGACGTCAAAACTAGACATACCGACAGGGCTGTGATCATGTGATGTCAGACATACCGACAGGGCTGTGATCATGTGATGTCAGACATACCGACAGGGCTGTGATCATGTGATGTCAGACATACCGACAGGGCTGTGATCATGCGACAGACTAGACATAGCGACAGGGCTGTGATCATGCGACATCAGACATACCGACAGGGCTGTGATCATGCGACAGACTAGACATACCGACAGGGCTGTGATCATGCGACATCAGACATACCGACAGGGCTGTGATCCGTAGGGAGTCCAGAGTAGAATGCTTGAAGATATACCACAGGGATTGAGCCATCTCATTGTTCACAAATTTCTGTAATAAAACATCGAGTTAGAGACTAAGGTACAGTGTGTAAACAAAAGGCCCAATGGACCTACATTGCCCTGTTGGTATTCAATGCTATGATGATTCTCTGCCTTCAGTTACCGTAATCAAACTGAAATTATTTCTGACTCATATAACCTTAAGTATGGATCAAGGTCATTTCTTTTCGAAAACTGTTTGGTGTCATCTCAGAAACCTAGCAGCCAAATATCTTGATTCTAGGTTTTTGGGTTCATTTGAGGTCATTTAAGATTGAGCTTACAGTAATGTAATGTTAAATGAGTCTTGATTTAAAATCTTTAAATTTTTAAAGTTCCTTTCTGACCAATGCTTGATTTGTCAATTTAGCATTAAAATTGTTCATTGTTCAAGTAACCATCTCAGGACATTTTAATACTTAATGCTACTCTCATATTAAGTTGTCTACGATTTTTTACTTGTGAGTGTTGTATTTTACTTGTGAGTGTTGTATTTTACCTGTGAGTGTTGTTTTTTACCTATGTATGTTGTATTTTACCTTTGTGTGTTGTATTTTACCTTAATATGTTGTATTTAACCTGTGTATGTTGTATTTTACCTGTATGTGTTGTATTTTACCTGTGTGTTGTATTTTACCTTAATATGTTGTATTTAACGTGTGTATGTTTTATTTTACCTGTGTGTGTTGTATTTTACCTGTGTGTGTTGTATTTTACCTGTGTATGTTGTATTTTACCTGTGTGTTGTATTTTACCTTAATATGTTGTATTTTACCTGTGTATGTTTTATTTTACCTGTGTGTGTTGTATTTTACCTGTGTGTGTTGTATTCTACATGTGTATGCTGTATTTTACCTGTGTGTGTTGTATTTTACCTTTATATGTTTTATATTACCTCTGTGTTGTATTTTACCTGTGTATGTTGTATTTTACCTGTGTATGTTGTATTTTACCTGTATGTGTGGTATTTTACCTAGTATGTTGTATTTTACCTAGCATGTTGTATTTTACCTGTGTGTTGTATTTTACCTTAATATGTTGTATTTTACCTGTTTGTGTTGTATTTTACCTTAACATGTTGTATTTTACCTGTATGTGTTGTATCTTACCTTTGTGTGTTGTATTTTACCTGTATGTGTTGTATTGTACCTGTATGTGTTGTATTTTACCTGTGTGTTGTATTTTACCTGTATGTGTTGTATTTTACCTGTGTATGTTGTATCTTACCTGTGTGTTGTATCTTACCTGTATGTGTTGTATTTTACCTGTGTGTGTTGTATTTTACCTGTGTGTGTTGTATCTTACCTGTATGTGTTGTATTTTACCTGTGTGTGTTGTATTTTACCTGTAAGTGTTGTATCTTACCTGTGTGTGTTGTATTTTACATGTAAGAGTTTTATTTTACATGTATGTCTTTTATTTTACCTGTATGTGTTTTATTTTACCTGTGTGTGTTGTATTTTACCTGTACATGTTTTATTTTACCTGTGTGTGCTGTCCACGTGTTGTCACCACATTCTCCACTATTTTGGCAGCCACATGATTCACTACCACATCTTCCTATCAATAACAACAGATTTGCAAAACAATGACCACACTATTTTATTAAATGATATACAACATTTTATGTTTACGGAACAAATATATACAGCTTGCCATTTTATCTTATTATACATTATAATCAATTAAGCCATTAATACCTTACCTTTCCCACTCTCCAAAACAAAGTCACATGACCAGATGATGACTAACACTACACCCCACCCCCCACCCCTACAAAAGTCACATGACCAGATGATGGCTAACACTTACACCCTCCCCATCAAAGTCACATGACCAGATGATGACTAACACTTACACCCTCCCTTACAATGTCACATGACCAGATGATGACTAACTTACCCCTTCTCTACAACAGCGTGCTATGACTGTGAAGGTCATAGAGGGCACAGTCCATGTCTCCACTGGCTGGACCCTGCTCTGCTCCTGTAACATATACAGTCGCTATCATACCCAGTACATTTGTAGGCCATAGGTATGATAGTTAAAGGTGCGGAAGAGAACCTTACATACAAATGAAAATGTTCACCACATACTCTGTGACATAAAATATTTCTTGGTACATTTACAGTTTAAACATATTTCTAAAAAAAAAGTTTTATGGTGCAATGTCATTTTCATGGATACCCGATAACACAAACTCTCAAACAGTATATTACATTATGTAACTGAATATGATGTATTTTTGTTGACTAATTAAATTTTGTCCTGGCTGAAATACAGCATGAAACAAAAACGACAGAAAAAATCTATACTGATTCCTGTTATCTTTCCATTTTTATTAATAATTGTGTTCTTTGTATCTCAAACCCAACTGCTTACCTGAACAGCCACCATATACACAACCTCTCCTTACCTACCACCATATACACAACCTCTCCTTACCTGGACAGCCACCATATACAGGACCTCTCCTAACCTACCACCATATACACGACCTCTCCTTACCTGGACAGCCACCATATACACAACCTCTCCTTACCTACCACCATATACACGACCTCTCCTTACCTGGACAGTCACCATATACACGACCTCTCCTTACCTACCACCATATACACGACCTCTCTTTACCTGGACAGTCACCATATACACGACCTCTCCTTGCCTGGACAGTCACCATATACACAGCCTCTCCTTACCTGGACAGCCACCATATACACGGCCTCTCCTTACCAACCACCATATACACTGCCTCTCCATACCTACCACCATATACACGACCTCTGCTTACCTACCACCATATACACGACCTCTCCTTACCTGGACAGCCACCATATACATGACCTCTCCTTACCTGGACAGCCACCATATACACGGCCTCTCCTTACCTACCACCATATACACGACCTCTCCTTACCTACCACCATATACACGACCTCTCCTTACCTGGACAGCCACCATATACACGACCTCTCCTTACCTACCACCATATACACAACCTCTCTCTTACCTGGACAGCCACCATATACACGACCTCTCCTTACCTGGACAGCCACCATATACACGACCTCTCCTTACCTACCACAATATACACGACCTCTCTTTACCTGGACAGCCACCATATACACGACCTCTCCTAACCTACCACCATATACACAACCTCTCTCTTACCTGGACAGCCACCATATACACGACCTCTCCTTACCTACCACCATATACACGACCTCTGCTTACCTACCACCATATACATGGCCTCTCCTTACCAACCACCATATACACGACCTCTCCATACCTACCACCATATACACGACCTCTGCTTACCTACCACCATATACACGACCTCTCCTTACCTGGACAGCCACCATATACATGACCTCTCCTTACCTGGACAGCCACCATATACACGACCTCTCCTTACCTACCACAATATACACGACCTCTGCTTACCTACCACCATATACACGACCTCTCCTTACCTGGACAGCCACCATATACATGACCTCTCCTTACCTGGACAGTCACCATATACACGGCCTCTCCTTACCTACCACAATATACACGACCTCTCCTTACCTACCACCATATACACGACCTCTCCTTACCTACCACCATATACACGACCTCTCCTAACCTACCACCATATACACGACCTCTCCTTACCTGGACAGTCACCATATACACGGCCTCTCCTTACCTACCACAATATACACGACCTCTCCTTACCTACCACCATATACACGACCTCTCCTTACCTACCACCATATACACGACCTCTGCTTACCTACCACCATATACACGGCCTCTCCTTACCAACCACCATATACACGACCTCTCCATACCTACCACCATATACACGACCTCTGCTTACCTACCACCATATACACGACCTCTCCTTACCTGGACAGCCACCATATACATGACCTCTCCTTACCTGGACAGCCACCATATACACGACCTCTCCTTACCTGGACAGCCACCATATACACGACCTCTCATTACCTGGACAGCCACCATATACACGACCTCTCCTTACCAACCACCATATACACGACCTCTCCTTACCTACCACCATATACAAGACCTGTCCTTACCTACCACCATATACACGACCTCTCCTTACCTGGACAGCCACCATATACACGACCTCTCCTTGCCTGGACAGTCACCATATACACGACCTCTCCTTACCTACCACCATATACACGACCTCTCCTTACCTACCACCATATACACGACCTCTCCTTACCTGGACAGCCACCATATACACAACCTCTCCTTACCTGGACAGCCACCATATACACGACCCTCTCCTTACCAACCACCATATACACGACCTCTCCTTACCTACCACCATATACACGACCTCTCCTTACCTGGACAGCCACCATATACACGACCTCTCCTAACCTACCACCATATACACGACCTCTCCTAACCTACCACCATATACACGACCTCTCCTTACCTACCACCATATCACGACCTCTCCTTACCTTCCACCATATACACGACCTCTCCTTACCTACCACCATATACACTACCTCTCCTTACCTGGACAGCCACCATATACATGACCTCTCCTAACCTACCACCATATACACGACCTCTCCTTACCTACCACCATATACACGACCTCTCCTTACCTGGACAGCCACCATATACACGACCTCTCCTTACCTGGACAGCCACCATATACACGACCTCTCCTAACCTACCACCATATACACGACCTCTCCTAACCTACCACCATATACACGACCTCTCCTTACCTGGACAGCCACCATATACATGACCTCTCCTAACCTACCACCATATACACGACCTCTCCTTACCTACCACCATATACACGACCTCTCCTTACCTACCACCATATACACGACCTCTCCTAACCTACCATCATATATATGACCTCTCCTTACCCACCACCATATACACGACCTCTCCTTACCTATCACCATATACATGACCTCTCCTTACCTACCACCATTAACACGACCTCTCCCTACCTGGACAGCCACCATATACACGACCTCTCCTTACCTACCACCATATACACGACCTCTCCTAACCTACCACCATATACACGACCTCTCCTTACCTACCACCATATACACGACCTCTCCTTACCTACCACCATATACACGACCTCTCCTTACCTACCACCATATACACGACCTCTCTTTACCTGGACAGCCACCATATACACGACCTCTCCTTGCCTGGACAGTCACCATATACACGACCTCTCCTTACCTACCACCATATACACGACCTTTCCTTACCAACCACCATATACACAACCTCTCCTTACCTGGACAGCCACCATATACACGACCTCTCCTTACCTACCACCATATACACGACCTCTCCTTACCTACCACCATATACACGACCTCTCCTTACCTACCACAATATACACGACCTCTCCTTACCTGGACAGCCACCATATACACGACCTCTCCTTACCTACCACCATATACACGACCTCTCCTTACCTACCACCATATACACGACCTCTCCTTACCTGGACAGCCACCATATACACGACCTCTCCTTACCTACCACAATATACACGACCTCTCTTTACCTGGACAGCCACCATATACACGACCTCTCCTAACCTACCACCATATACACGACCTCTCCTTGCCTGGACAGTCACCATATACACGACCTCTCCTAACCTACCACCATATACACGACCTCTCCTTACCTGGACAGCCACCATATACACAACCTCTCCTTACCTACCACAATATACACGACCTCTCCTTACCTACCACCATATACACGACCTCTCCTTACCTGGACAGCCACCATATACACGACCTCTCCTTACCTACCACCATATACACGACCTCTCATTACCTACCACCATATACACGACCTCTCATTACCTACCACCATATACACGACCTCTCCTTACCTACCACCATATACACGACCTCTCCTAACCTACCACCATATACACGGCCTCTCCTTACCTACCACCATATACACGACCTCTCCTTACCTGGACAGCCACCATATACACGACCTCTCCTTACCTACCACCATATACACAACCTCTCCTTACCTACCACCATATACACGACCTCTCCTTACCTGGACAGCCACCATATACACGACCTCTGCTTACCTACCACCATATACACGACCTCTCCTTACCAACCACCATATACACGACCTCTCCTTACCTACCACCATATACACGACCTCTCCTTACCTATCACCATATACACGACCTCTCCTTACCTACCACCATATACACGACCTCTCCTTACCTACCACCATATACACGACCTCTCCTTACCTACCACCATATACACGACCTCTCCTTACCTATCACCATATACACGACCTCTCCTTACCTACCACCATATACACGACCTCTCCTTACCTATCACCATATACACGACCTCTCCTTACCTACCACCATATACACGACCTCTCCTTACCCACCACCATATACACGACCTCTCCTTACCTGGACAGCCACCATATACACGACCTCTCCTTACCTGGACAGCCACCATATACACGACCTCTCCTTACCTGGACAGCCACCATATACACGACCTCTCCTTACCTACCACCATATACACGACCTCTCCTTACCTACCACCATATACACGACCTCTGCTTACCTACCACCATATACATGACCTCTCCTTACCTGGACAGCCACCATATACAGGACCTCTCCTTACCTGGACAGCCACCATATACAGGACCTCTCCTTACCTGGACAGCCACCATATACAGGACCTCTCCTACAGCCGGCAGTACTCCCTGCTTTAGTTTACCATTCTTGACATTTTCCCGAATCACCTCTGTTAGAATTGTCAAAGTCTACAAAGAGATCAATGTATATACATGTACAACATTATGAATGATTTTGTCTTGATTTGTATTGGTAAGTTAGACATCATTTTTTATTATACCTCAGACTTGTATCACAGCTTCTGATTAGTGAAAACCATGTCACGTGATTAAAAACATTCGTTATGTCAACCACAACTTTCCAAATAATTCATTATTGACTTGCTGTCGCTTTCGAAACATCATGTCACCCTCTGAATATCATAATGTCACCCTCTCGTGAGCCCTCCAAAATCGTTATGTCACCCTCTCGTGAGCCCCAACTCGGAACTCTCTTCCGTAACGTCTTCAAAAGTAGTCGAATCAGAGAAGTTCCGAGTATTCTGCTTGACAACAACAATGGCTGCCGGCGGACGCTATCGTCTGCCAACAGAGGAGGAATTGGCGAAATTATTGCAAGAAAAGGATTCTAAAAACACCAAAAGGGTCATCAATGTGGCCGTGGATTCCTTTAGACATTTCCTATCTGCAACAGGTAGGCCTAGACCAAGGATTGTGAAAACTTCGACGTCCATACATTGAAAGTTCAACTGGGAGAATTTTATGCCGGGTCCAGAAAGACGATGGGGTACCTCTTAAAAACTTTTCTTAAAAACTGTTGATAGTAATAAATAAACTTATTGATACCAAAATTAATTCACTTATGTTTTTTTCGGCATAATAAAACAATTACTGCCCTTGTTCCGAGTTGACATGAATATTTGCCCACCCTTGAGGTGTCATGTCACCCTCGGGCTACGCCCTCGGGTGACATGACACCTCTCGGGTGGTCAAATATTCATGTCAACCCGGAACAAGGGCAATAATTGTATAATGTTAATATATGAACAACAGTAATACGGATTTCTTGCAATCGTATAGAAACCTACTTTTTGAAAACTTGTTTAACTTTTGTCAGCTAAAAAAAACAAAAATACATTTGTGAAATAGAATATTTGTACAAACCTACTGTTTTTCATCAAGAGAAATTTTACCATTTTCAAAAGATGGTAACTTTCATTATAATTTCACAGAATATGGAAATCAACATTAATTGTGAGATGGAAACTTATGCGCATCCCCTCCTTTCCAACACACACAAAATACAATACTAACCTCAGACACATTGGTAGTCTCATCCAGTGCCGCTGTGTTCACAGCTAACAGACCAATGACACGGGCCGCCTTGGTTTTACTGTTACATAGACATAAATCATAGGCAAATTATTTCTACTCTGAACCATTCTAACTATGGTTTGTTGGACTAAACCATTCTAACTATGGTTTGTTGGACTAAACTATTCTAACTATGGTTAGTTGGACTTAACCGTTCTAACTATGGTTTGTTGGACTAAACCATTCTAACTATGTTTTTATTAGACTATCATGTTGCTGTGGTTACTAATGATTTTATAATTGGTACAACAACATTTACAGTTTACAGGGCTTTGGCTGAGGGATGTTTTGAGCTGAATATTGGCCCCATTCCCTATTGAAATGATTTCATTTCAGATAATTTTCTTCCAAAATTGAGACAGAAAGGCCCAATCCCAAATGACAGAAAAAAACAGGCTGTAAGAAAGAAACCCTGGTCTAACACCCCTGTTTCTACCCTGTGGAGATCGATTCTATTTTCTTCATCACTTTATTCAAATCTTGGAAACAATGCCAGTGTGTTACGATTATAGGAAATAGTTTTGATGCTTACCAGAAAAAGAGAGATTGTCATGATTATATCTTAAAACCCCACTAACTGGGTTAAGCCTCGGCCGTATGGACCACTAGATCACTAATCAGTTAATATCTGTATACCACACTAACTATGTTAAGCCTCGGCCGTATGGACCACTAGATCACTAATCAGTTAATATCTGTATACCACACTAACTATGTTAAGCCTCGGCCGTATGGACCACTAGATCACTAATCAGTTAATATCTGTATACCACACTAACTATGTTAAGCCTCGGCCGTATGGACCACTAGATCACTAATCAGTTAATATCTTTATACCACACTAACTGGGTTAAGCCTCGGCCGTATGGACCACTAGATCACTAATCAGTTAATATCTGTATACCACACTAACTATGTTAAGCCTCGGCCGTATGGACCACTAGATCACTAATCAGTTAATATCTGTATACCACACTAACTATGTTAAGCCTCGGCCGTATGGACCACTAGATCACTAATCAGTTAATATCTTTATACCACACTAACTGGGTTACACCTCGGCCGTATGGACCACTAGATCACTTATCAGTTAATATCTGTATACCACACTAACTAGATTACCCCTCGGCCGTATGGACCACTAGATCACTTATCAGTTAATATCTGTATACCACACTAACTAGATTACCCCTCGGCCGTATGGACCACTAGATCACTAATTAGTTAATATCTGTATACCACACTGACTGGGTTACACCTCGGCCATATGGACCACTAGATCACTAATTAGTTAATATCTGTATACCACACTAACTAGATTACCCCTCGGCCATATGGACCACTAGATCACTAATCAGTTAATATCTGTATACCACACTAACTAGATTAAGCCTCGTCGGTATGGACCACTAGATCACTAATCAGTTAATATCTGTATACCACACTAACTAGATTACCCCTCGGCCATATGGACCACTAGATCACTAATTAGTTAATATCTGTATACCACACTAACTAGATTACCCCTCGGCCATATGGACCACTAGATCACTAATCAGTTAATATCTGTATACCACACTAACTAGATTAAGCCTCGTCGGTATGGACCACTAGATCACTAATCAGTTAATATCTGTATACCACACTAACTAGATTACCCCTCGGCCATATGGACCACTAGATCACTAATCAGTTAATATCTGTATACCTCGGCCATATGGACCACTAGATCACTAATCAGTTAATATCTGTATACCTCGGCCATATGGACCACTAGATCACTAATCAGTTAATATCTTTATACCACACTAACTAGATTACCCCTCGGCCATATGGACCACTAGATCACTAATCAGTTAATATCTTTATACCACACTAACTAGATTAAGCCTCGGCCATATGGACCACTAGATCACTAATCAGTTAATATCTGTATACCACACTAACTGGGTTAAGCCTCGGCCATATGGACCACTAGATCACTAATCAGTTAATATCTGTATACCACACTAACTAGATTAAGCCTCGGCCATATGGACCACTAGATCACTAATCAGGTAATATCTTTATACCACACTAACTAGATTACCCCTCGGCCATATGGACCACTAGATCACTAATCAGTTAATATCTGTATACCACACTAACTGGGTTAAGCCTCGGCCATATGGACCACTAGATCACTAATCAGTTAATATCTGTATACCACACTAACTAGATTAAGCCTCGGCCATATGGACCACTAGATCACTAATCAGGTAATATCTTTATACCACACTAACTAGATTACCCCTCGGCCATATGGACCACTAGATCACTAATCAGTTAATATCTTTATACCACACTAACTAGATTACCCCTCGGCCATATGGACCACTAGATCACTCATCAGACCTTCTATCAAAGGCAATAAACTCACACTTCTAGATGTTGCGTCTCCTTGACGACTTTGGCCAGAACGGTCAATGCATTCTGCTTGACCATCAGTGTAGCGACAGAAGCACAGCTGACCACACTGACCAGATAGTGAAGAAGGTGGATACGTTTCTGAGAAGGCGGCCCTTTCTCTGTGTTACAGAGATTGTCCATGATGCTTTTCACATGTTTGTGTAGATCTTTCTCTGACATAGCATTTATCTTCTCCACTGGAAACCAAACCACAAATCAATGAATAAACAAGACAGGTAAACTTAATCAGTTTGCTGTACAAGTAAACTTAATCGACATGTCAGTAAGCTGTACAGGTAAACTTAATCCACATGTCAGTTAGCTGTACAGGTAAACTTAATCCACATGTCAGTTAGCTGTACAGGTAAACTTAATCTGTATGTTAGTTTTCTGTACGGGTAAACTTAATCCATATGTTAGTTTTCTGTACGGGTAAACTTAATCTGTATGTCAGTTTCTGTACAGGTAAACTTAATCTGTATGTTAGTTTCTGTACAGGTAACCTTAATCTGTATGTTAGTTTCTGTACAGGTAAACTTAATCTGTATGTTAGTTTCTGTACAGGTAATATCAGACTGACATACCTGAGTAAGGAGGAACCGGGAGGATTTTAGGATCAAATTTGGAAGATGGTGGCTTCTGAATCTGAAATGTAACACACAAAGTTATAGATTTATTATATTGTGACCGAGTACAATTTGACTGTATATTTTGTAGATAAGTATATGAGATAGTTTAATCGAAGCAACATACAAATGATCACAATGGTATCATTGATGTGTTCCTGGGTCATATTCATTTTGAAAACATGGCGAGTAATTAGTGTGCTTGTGGTTAAATACTTCAAAATCAAATAGTGTAAAGAATTCAAAAAAGGAAAATTACCTAAAGTTACCCACAAAAATTATAAACTCCACTACAGTATATGTTCAAAATTTGTTCAAGCCTTGTTGGCCTACCTTGGAATTGTCCATGATTGGTGTGACTTGGAAGTCACTTGGATGGAAAACAAGTTCCAATACTTCATTCCTCGTCTCCTCTGCCTGACTCTGATCTCCTGTAACTGTGGCCCCGATCACTTCCCTCGTGGACAGAGGGGACTGGGTGGCTTTGTGAGGGGAGCCTACTCTGTCATCAGGTGTGGCCGTGAGTGGGCGTGTACTGAAATCAGTTTGTTTAATGGGCTACTGATATTTACTTATTATTGTTTCAGAGGGTAGTTATTATCACATTTTCTCCAAAGGAAAGTACTAGGTAAAATTACTTCAGTAAACACTTAAGACACATGGACATTGTAACTTTTTGGTGACCAAAATCACTGTTTCATTTTCTCTTTTTATTTACTCTGGTAGAACACATGATATGCAAACACCACACATCTAAACTTACCATGTTGTGTCTATAATAGTCTAAATTGTTGATCAGAAATCATCTGTATAACTAAACAAATTCTGTGTTCCTCAGAGTGGTTTTAATATACCACATCCTACTTATTCTTTACCTATTTTTCAACACATGACCACCCAAACCGGTACTGTCCTCGCCCTGTGACTGTAATCTCACCTCAGAGTAAAGAGGGTAGCCCCTCCATCACTGCCTGGTGCTGTTTTGGGCCGCATATAATCCCCTAATGTTGATCCTGAAATCAAGGATTTCAACATAAGGCTATGAAGATTAGAGTGCAGTTTTAAAGCTTTTAACAAATTAGCTATTTACATTAACTTCTGTTAGCTTTTAACAAACTAAACTTGTTAACATTAAGTTGTTTATCTTAACTTATATTCTCTTTTTTCTATTTTGAAAATTTTAAAGTTAAAAGTTGAACTTAAGTATTAAATATTCACGCTGTCATCACCCACAAAACAAATACATGTATCAATGTTAAGTAAAAGATAAAATACCCTATATTTACAAAAACATTTCTCCGTTTACTAATCTACATCTTGTAAAACATGTTCCACTCGGTGGCCTGTATTAATATCAGACTAACATACATGCCTACCTGGTCTAAGCATGGTGTCTGGGACATCCAGGGTACACATCGGTCGGTCTGTACTCTTTCCCATATCTATGGTCTTAATCTTGCCCAGGGCGGAGGCGGTGCCATCTACGAACACACTACTGCGTGACGTGGAGGCGATACTGCTGTGGACGTCCTGTGATAACACTAAGTCCTTAGCTAGGTGGCCGAGCTGATCCTGCCAGAACGGATGGTTCACCAGCCCCGGCCATCCAAGTCTGTACGAAATATCGCGGTCAAAATTGAAAGACTCATTGACATCAGTTTTCACTTAAAAGTATTTATGGATTTGAAAATAAGGAAACTTTCTCTAAGATATTATTTTTACCTCGATTACCAGGCATGCTTTTCTTGGAAATTTTTAAAAAGTTAGCAATTTTTATAAATGGCAGATCTAGAGAAGTATAAAATGAAGAAAGCATAATTGGCGTTTCAGTTTGTACTCTGGATAAATATTTCGATTTATTATTTATCAATTGATTAATTTATCGTCATCATTTTAACGATAACACAGATTACTGTATTGTTATTAAACTAACAACAAATCATATGGAACTGTTCCTTTGGGCTTTAAATGAATGAAATATCTATCATCTTCTTCTTTTTTTTTTTAATGTCTATTTATATCTACACAAAGTCAAATTATGTCCACACTGTGTATAACACTTGGTTTGTTTTTGTTTAACGTCCTATTAACAGCCAGGGTCATTTAAGGACGTGCCAGGTTTTAGAGGTGGATGAAAGCTGGAGTACCCGGAGAAAAACCACCGGCCTACGGTCAGTACCTGGCAACTGCCCCACGTAGGTTTCGAACTCACAACAATCACATCAAAGTTACCTCACTAAGTGTTTATAGAGACTCTGTGCTAACAGTAATACGTGTTTATAGAGACTCTGTGATAACAGTATTACGTGTTTATAGAGACTCTGTGCTAACAGTAATACGTGTTTATAGAGACTCTGTGATAACAGTATTACGTGTTTATAGAGACTCTGTGCTAACAGTAATACGTGTTTATAGAGACTCTGTGATAACAGTATTACGTGTTTATAGAGACTCTGTGCTAACAGTAATACGTGTTTATAGAGACTCTGTGCTAACAGTAATACGTGTTTATAGAGACTCTGTGATAACAGTATTACGTGTTTATAGAGACCCTGTGCTAACAGTATTACGTGTTTATAGAGACCCTGTGCTAACAGTATTACGTGTTTATAGAGACTCTGTGATAACAGTATTACGTGTTTATAGAGACTCTGTGCTAACAGTATTACGTGTTTATAGAGATTGTGTGTACAGTAATACCTTTGATCTGGGTCCTTGTGAAGCAGACCTTCTAGCAGGCTTAGAAAATCAGGAGACGGCATGGAGGAAAACCTTGTTCCTAAAAATAAACATTTCATAATATAGATTTATTCAAAATAATATGTGACCCAAAAGTCACTTCTGGAGATGATTTAATTGAAACCTTTACCATCCATAGAACAGGGCATACATATCTGTTCAATTCGTATTCAATGACATTTCATGGTCCTTTTGGGGAAAAGCCTTCCCTTTAACCTTTGGTGGGGTCATTGTCTTATCTGTAACCTTTGGTAGGGTCAATGCTTACCTGTAACCTTTGGTAGGGTCAATGCTTACCTTTGACCTTTGGTGGGGTCAATGTCTTACCTGTAACCTTTGGTAGGGTCAATGCTTACCTTTAACCTTTGGTGGGTTAATGTCTTGCCTGTAATTATGGGTAAAGTCAATGCTTACCTTTAACCTTTGGTGGGGTCAATGCTTACCTTTGACCTTTGGTGGGGTCAATGCTTACCTTTAACCTTTGGTGGGGTCAATGATTACCTTTGACCTTTGGTGGGTCAATGCTTACCTTTGACCTTTGGTGGAGTCAATGCCTTATGGATGATCTTCTCCTTCAGCTGTTGTATGGACTCGGCCAGAAATGGTGGGTGACCAGTGAATACTTCATACAGAACACAGCCAAGTGACCACAGGTCACTAAGGATGGTCACTTCCCCACCCTGTAAAACCTCAGGCGAGCTGTAGGTAGTTGAGCCTGAAAATTCAGACAATACAAATCAACATAGTGATGCATTTTTGGTTCCAGGTTTTCTACAGTGTCAGAAACTTCTAGAATTAGACAGATTTGAATTATCTTTATAAAAAAAAAACTTCATTTCAAAATAGCCTTTAAACAATAATGAGTCCATTTTTTCAATAGAACATATATATATGTATGGAGTATTCTAACTCCCAAAAACTGATATTTCATATGACAACAATTTCATCATGTTTTCCTGGTATAATGTCCATACTATATCTGTATTGTCATACAATGTGTGCAACGCAAAACTGAAATTCCATATACAATATGTGGCTATTTTTATACCAGTACATTTAACCAATAAATATCATATACCTGATGTCTTATACTTCTTCATGGACCCTAAGTCATCCCCCATCTCAGCACTCCATTGTTCTCCAGCCTCAGAGAATTTCTGAAATAACTCGTCAAGGTTTTCTCCTTCCACTTTAGACAGACCAAAGTCAGCAAACTTCAGTGTCCCTTTACCGTCCAGAAGAACCTGACAGGAAAATGTGTCGACTTATACAACACAACTTGGGTTTTTGAGAATATTGATAAACTTTCAACCTAAATTACTGAAAGACCTTAAAAAAAGGTAAAAGAAAAACTGTTGTTTCTTCGGTGATAATAACAACATCAAATGAAATTAAAGCTATCATTATTGAAACTGGAGATGTTGGATTAATAAAGATTGTGTATACATAGCTTTATTAGGATAAATATGAAGCTACATCCTTTTTTCATGACCTTATGATTATATCACAGTAGCTCTACAGAGAACATTAGTACAACACATATACACTGTATATAAATACCTTTGATGGCCGGAGATCACGGTACAACACATATAGATACCTTTGATGGCCGGAGATCACGGTACAACACATATAGATACCTTTGATGGCCAGAGATCACGGTACAACACATATAGATACCTTTGATGGCCGGAGATCACGGTACAACACATATAGATACCTTTGAAGGCCGGAGATCACGGTACAACACATATAGATACCTTTGATGGTCGGAGGTCACGATACAACACATATATATACCTTTGATGGCCGGAGATCACAGAACAAGATGCCAAGAGAATGTATATAATGGAGGCCAGTGACAAGGTCGATGCCGAAAGTGCGGACAGAGCTCTCAGGAAGATTCTTGTCCTGGTTGATGAGGACCTCAAGACTCCCCCCTGTACATAGCTCCACAACGAGCCACAAGTGGTTACTAGTCTCATACCATTCATGGAACTTGACCACATTGGGATTCTGGATGTCATGGGTCATCCGCACCTAATGATGAACCAAAAATATTGAAGTAAAACCAATTTAAATTGAATATTTCCAGATGTAGGTATTTCATCAAAGATATTGAATAATCATATTTCTTTAAATGATGTTTGTCAAAAATCAGATTAACTCTGCCTTGGACTAAGGAAGTCATAATACCTTTCAAAAAGAGGCAGAATTACAGTGATCTTTTACTCAGGTTATGATATTGTGAACTCGTGACAACTCATCCAGTTTTTTATACAAATGAGAATTTGTTAAACAGTATATTAGATAAACAGACAAGTTTTATGTTAAATGAAACTTAATTGATTATAATGTGTCTTTTTAACTTAACATGCATCAGCATTATTTCCAGAATATCTACGGAAAAAGTACACTCCTGTCTGTATGATCATTGCAACACAAGTCATAACTACATCCATTTTGTATAGCCTGATATCAATGGACATTATATTTACACAGGTAGATCCAAGACCAGTCTGACATTTAAAAAGATTTATTCCAAATAAATAATGAAAAAATTGCTCAGTAATTTGATATTCTTTCTGTAGGTTTATTTCACCTTGTTTCTGTAAATTAAATACTGTACTGTTGATATATAATACATGCATTGTGTGATGCCATTCTCAAATAATATGCAGTACGAAATTATTATTAAAGAATGCACGGATAGTATAATTGACATTAAATTATCATTTGAACCAAGGTAAGATTTTTTTTTTAAATTTCAGACAACTATGATGATGATTGCTCTGGTGATTACCTCATTTCGAGATTCCCCAAATCTTTGTGATCTTGGGGAATTTACAAATTCATTAATTGACAAATGTTGCTTTTTCTCAGTCTTTCCCAAATATTGCTGACATGCTTGATTTTTTAAATATAACCATTTTTTCATCCGTCCACTTTTTTAGGGATTTCCAGGTATGATTGAGCATATCATTAGGTCATTGAGCTCACAAACAACGACAAGTGAAGCCATACAACATTTTACAGTAAAAGTTTTTATAGTGATCCTTATTCACCTGTTATCAATCGATCTGGTTCAGAGATAAGAGGGGGTCATCGGGACATGTAACTTATACATGTACATGTACCTCCAAAATTTGGTTATCGATTTTTATGAATTGTTCGCAGTCTTTCGACCAAGTAACCAGTTAATGGTTCACAAGTATCCTAATCATACACAAGAAGCAGCTTATATAATTCTAAAACATTAGTATACTTACAGTGTTGGTCACTTCTGGTCGTTTACATTTTTCTATACAGTGAATAGCCACAAAATTGATGGTTCCTTTACGTCGGCCTTTATATATTATGGAGTGGTCTCCCCTGCCGAGCTCTTCATACAGAACAAAGTTTTCCATGTTGTGTCACTATCAAGGATTCATCATGTCAAACCTAAAACAAAATGACCGGAGGTTATAAAGGTCAACATAAAGGACTCACCAGCTTGATAAAACCACACTGGGTAGTTCTCCTTGCAATTTCAAAATTGATATAAAAATGATTTTTTTTGGTTAAAAGTGTCAAAATGTCTAAGAGGAACTCTTCACTCATATAGATCTGCAAATCTATTACAGAACTGTTGATCTACAACTTCAGTTTTCTATGTAACAGATAAAATCTGACCAGCAATATTTATAACTTTTTGGGTATTTTATTAGTTCTGACAAAGTTCCTCACAAAGACTTCAATACAAACTAAAATACTACGGGATAACATGGAACACACATACATGGATAACAGACTTCCTCTCATCACGCACCCACTTTTACAATGTCGAGTTTTTACGGTAAAATAAAATTCACGCAGATATCTATGATAACTAGATCTATGTTGTTGTTTTCAGTATTAAGTTACCATCAATCTTGACGGCAAACCTTTTTACAATAATTTAGCATAAGAAAACAGCTTCCTTACTTGGTTAATCGAGCAATACGGCAGTTAGAATATAATAAATACTATCTTGTCTGGTCTTGATTTACTCTGTGGAAAATATTTGTTTGAAAATGGCCGCTGTAGTTGCCCCACAAAGTCGTTGCAAAGGCTTATTTGATTGGATGGAATGGAAAATATTGACCAATCATATCGCTTTTGACAAATAGTAAGAAACTAAAATATGTCTCGATGTTGAATGTGATTCCGGTTTTTGGTTTTATGCAGAGATCATTTTAATGTTATTTGTCTATCCGTTGAATGATATCACTATATACCTAACGGATGATATATGGAAATATTAATCTGCTTTAGGTACTGTGCCCCACAAACGTTCTTGTGTGTGCCTTCCAAAATTATGTTCCTATTTACAAATGCACTTTTCATCTAACAAAAATAAATAAATAAATACGTAACTTTCCATCATCCTAAGAACACCGGTGATTGCAATATAAAACATGTTTTTTCCTTAGCGAGTAAAACTTTTCACACGATATCTGTGTATCTTTTAGTGCGCCCTAGAAAAACCGATATATATATCTTTTAGCACGCTTAAAACACTAGGAATACATATCTTTTAGTACACTATAAATACCTGTATACCTTTCAGTACACTAGACATACATGTATACCTGTTAGTACACTTTAAATACTTGTATACCTTTAAATACACTAGAAATACCTGTACACCTTTCACTATGCTAGAAATACCTGTATACCTTTTAGTACAGTCACTAGTGAAAAATATTACATTCATAGAATGAATAATTTTCGATATTTTACTGGTAAAAATGTCATGATAAGTGATATCAATTAATGAATAATTGATAAGTGAAATCACTAAATGGGAATAAATTGTTTTCCTAATAAAAGTTGAAAATCTGTTTTCAGAACTGAATAAAAAAAATCAGCCCTACCTACCTACTCATATGTAAGACCCCCGGGTCGGGTAACAGCAAAACAAGAGTTTAAAGTTCTATAAAATTGTCCTCTTTCACTAGGGCTAGAACTATATCGATGTAAGTTTTATAGATGTTTAAAGTTCTATAAAATTGTCCTCTTTCACTAACTCTAGAACTATATAGATGGAAGTTGTATAGATGTTTAAAGTTTAAAGAGAGAGAGAGAGAGAGAGAGAGAGAGAGAGAGAGAGAGAGAGAGAGAGAGAGAGAGAGAGAGATTAATTATTAATACATTAAGGTGCCAGTGCAGTAAAGAAGGCTATATTTGTTTACTTGTATTATAGTACACACTAGCATGATCTGACAAAATGTCCCAGTTCTTGGAAGGTCATAATACCCGGTATAACTGTTCAAAGTTTGGCGGTCCAGTCTAAAAACGCTCCAGTGAATATCTTTTGTGGAGTGTAAACTGAATTTTATTAGCACTAGTATATAGAGCCCTGTTTAAAGCCTTGGTGTAAACATCGACGTGTATCATGTCCCGTCAATACAAGGAAAGCAGACGAAAACTCCTGTGTATTGGGGTAGTCGTGGGAATCATTCTTCTCGTCTTCCTCATCGTCATCATCGTCCTTGCCACGAGGGATCCCGACTGTACAGGGAGCAATAAGAAAGGTGGGGTGACAAGATGATTGAGAAGGAAAGGGAGGGAGGCAAGAGCGTGCTCATTTGAAATGCAGGTCACATATACGACGTATTTGAATTTTAGAAAATGTGTTTCATTTCTCTAGATAATTTATCTGATATTTCTAAGGAGAAAACATCTATTGCTACTTAACTTTACCACAATATACACGGTAGCTCGACCGTTTATAAACTATGGCGAACCGTTTATTATATACTGTATATATTTAAATTTTGCCAATGTTAAAAATAGCTCCACGTGACCCTGATCTGACTGAGAAACGTATTTTTTATACCGGTTGTGTAAATGTTTGTACAACTTCATTTAAGTGTATATAGCCTGATATACATCACGTTGTAATGTATATATATATACATTGTAGTTCCTATTTTAAGTTGTCGTTAGAATAAGCTTGTCACGCGGTTGTCAAAAAATAATTCTGAAAGTTAACAGTCTTTTCCAGTGATTGCTTCCTCTAAATGATAAAAAGGGATAAAAAGTTCGCCCGCGTCAACAAAAAATGATTATTGAAGAAAAAGGGCAGCGAAAAAAAATATAACAAAAAAGTCTAAACAGATTTTCTGAAACGATTTGCCAAACAGGCAAGTAAAATCAACATCAAATCAGAGACTTCTATAACTCTGAACAAATTTTGAATTGTTTTCGTCAGCAATGAACCGCGAACGAAATCCGGAAATGGGGTACGTTAGTCCGTCGGTATGTTATACAGACTAGGCTACTTCCTAGCATTTTAGATCACCAAGCCACCTGTCATCCGCGAAAAGCCGGTAGGCCTACATGTTTGAGGGTATTTAATCCTAAGATAGGGACATGACAACTCTTTTGCATTTTATAAACCAATAACCCACTATTACTTACTAACAAAGTGCACATATATAGGCCCAGTATATGTTTAGAAAACATTTTTTTCTCCTTTGAGCTTTCTCCATTTCTCAGTCGAGTCAGAGTGTAGATCTTTAACCCTAATGTGCTAGTAATAGTAGTGCAGTCTGTTTAGACAACATGGAATTTAGGACAAGCCACTCAGATGTGACCACTACCCCCTTCCTTATGGTTTAATCCTGTTTCTCCCAAAACTGAAAATCTAGGTAAATTTGTTTTTGGGAGAAACAGGATTTGTTTACACAGGGGTCTAATTATTAAGTAAACACAGAAAGTAATTATCTCTCTCATTCATTTATTGCAAAATCCAGGTAAATACATGTAGATAGGTGATAGAACTACAAAAATGTCAATTAAATGTTATATTTTACATATTATTTCATTGACAAAACCATATGTACATGTATATGTGAATATAAATGTCAAGCATATTCTAAACTTTAAAAAGTTAAAAATAATGTATTACACACATATATGTACTTTTTACTGGTGATATGATACTTATACAATGGATAACTAATAAGCACTTAATTATCTTCAAAATACAATATAATAAGCACCATATATACATTCATACATACATTACAAATGAACACTATTTATATCATAAATAAACCAATAGTTTACTTTATCTGTATAATATTTGTACTGTATAACAAAAGTTGAATTTAAAGCAAGGATGATACATTGTTAACAGAACTTTATGTAATTACATATATGCAGTATGTTGTTTTTCACTCCATATGTAATAAATATGTTGCTCGCTCGCCGTAGTTGATGTAGTCGATGTCGCCGTTGTAGTGGTCTGTCAGCTGCCCAATCCTGTAGTTTGGATACTTCTTCGTTGTAGATGGCGGGTATGTGTTGAGTTTCTTCCTACATGTATACCTCTTCATGATGCTGTTCATTATCTTCTGAACTTCCCCCTGGAAATGGTTAGGTGGGTGGTTGTGTTGATGACCGAATTTTACAGGAATACCGTTGGTAGTGTTGATGGTTGCAGGGCAGTCTTTATCAGAGCATCTCCAGTAGTATATAGTGTCTCTGTAGTTGTTCTTCACCATGTTCTACCACCATACAGCCCCACACATCGGTTTGGTTTACAATTCTTCTGAGGTTGAACAAATAGCTTAATTGGTACAGATAACAGATCTCCTGAAGATGAACACACCTCTCCTGAAGTTGATAATTTATAATATGGGGGATACATATGAAAATAAGTCAATTATATGAAAAATGTTAAAATATAAATAACTTTTATTAATTTATCATCTTATTAAATTGCGCGCTTTATTTCTAAATTAAAACCATTTATGAATATATGGACAAATCTGAAAGAAGTCAATTATAATCACTTCAATAAATTTATTATATTCATAATTTTTTATTTATTTATTTCTTAGTAAATTCCACGTTCATTTTTAAATTCAGACCATCTATGAATATATGGATAAATCTAAAAGAAGTCAATTATAATCACTTCTATAAATTTATCATAAATATATTACATACATAACTGGTCAACTGGTACATTCAGTAATAGACACCTTAATTTACCTGTACAGGTAACAGAAACGTTGGTTTACCTGTACAGGTAGCAGTCTACAGGATATGTATTTTTCAGTTTTGGGAGAAACAGGATGACACCTTCCTTATACCTAATGGGCAGTGTCAATTGTTTACCTGTGACTTTTACCTGTATACATGTAGCCTGTTATGAAGTCTGTCTCCACAGCCTAACCTGTCTGTTACCTGTACATGTCAGTATTTATCTTATTTGGCCATCGGTCTCTTAGATTGAATGATATTTTTCTGTTGAATCAAAATGTTACTTCCATTTTGTCTGCTGTCTAATCAATCCATCCAGTAAGTTGTAATTATAAAAAAAAATGAACATACATGTACTTAATCACTGAAAACTAGATATGTTCTTTATTACCCCAAAATATGTCTTTAAGGTTTTGCTGAAATGAAACAATTAATTTTCAGATTTAAATAATTCTGGTGCTATTTTTGTATCGGTGGCATTTGGGGTGATAAAAAAAACTTTATATGTGTACAGTACGTATTGTAGCTACATTTCATCGAAGTTTAGTTAGGGTTTGATATTGTAGTGTCTAGTGATAACGATAGGTTTACCACTGTAAGGGTTGACAATACCTTGTTGAATCATGATTACTACCTCATATGTCTAATTGAAATTAGACTTGTAATTTCTACTCCTCTACGATACACTGCAATACATATTTGTATTACAGTGTATCGTAGAGGAGTGGGTATTACAAATCTTGTTTTAATTAGATTGCTATGATGTGAAACTTTTCCATCATCTCCACCAGGGATCACATCCTCTAGGCAACTAGTCTGTCAATTGGAAATACTCAACAAATTCAGTCATATAAGTGGCTAGTATTGCTAGGCTGACAACCATAAAATTCAGAGACATTTGTACTCTGAAGGTATAGAATACTTTGTTTGTCACATTGTTTTGTTCCATCATAAGGAATACATGTAACACTGGATGATTGGGTGGCACAGTGAGAACACTCTTGCCTTTCACATATGTGGCCGGGGTTTGATTCCCAAATTGGGCATGAAAAGGTATGGAGTCATGTGTCCAACCACATGAGTTATCCTCCAGATACTCTGGTTTTCTCCCATATTAAGACCCCTTGCACACTACAATCTGGGCCAACAACCGTGATTAATATGATATAACTTGTTTTGAAATTGTTGTAAAATACATAAAGTCTACACTCTACAGTACATTACATGTAACACTATGCATGGACTAATCCATTTACCACAGTAAGCTTTAGTAAAGGAAACGTTACACCGGAACCTGTTGTCCTTGTACAGGCACTTTAAAAAATAAGGTTATTTACATATTGATTAAGCAATACTTTATTTTTTATATTTTGTATAATTCAGGTCCAAGTGATAATACAATGCCCATCACAGTAGAAGATTCCTATGGAGAGATTGATGGACAGCAAGTCAAAAGGTAAAAACCATTTTGAATCACCCCCATTCCCCTCACCAAAGGGAAATAATAATACCCACTCCCCTCACCAAAGGGAAATGATAATACCCATTCCCCTCACCAAAGGGAAATAATAATACCCACTCCCCTCACCAAAGGGAAATAATAATACCCATTCCCCTCACCAAAGGGAAATAATAATACCCACTCCCCTCACCAAAGGGAAATAATAATACCCATTCCTCTCACCAAAGGGAAATAATAATACCCACTCCCCTCACCAAAGGGAAATAATAATACCCACTCCCCTCACCAAAGGGAAATAATAATACCCTTTCCCCTCACCAAAGGGAAAAAATAATACCCACTCCCCTCACCAAAGGGATATTATAATACCCACTCCCCTCCCCAAAGGAAAATAATAATACCCTTTCCCCTCACCAAAGGGAAATGATAATACCCACTCCCCTCACCAAATGGGAATAATAATACCCATTCCCCTCACCAAAGGGAAATAATAATACCCATTCCCCTCCCCAAAGGGTAATAATCGAACCCTCTTCCCCCTCCAAAATCAAAAATCCATCAGACACTGAGACAGCGACAGTCTAACACAATATCTGCTAACTGATCTCAAGCCAGAACAATATAACTTAGTAATCCAGTAGGTTAATACCATTTCAAGGTTGTTGTTTTTTCTCAAGATGTACTTGTTTATACTCAAAAGTTTGTTTAAATCTATCTTATAAAAATAATTTGAATTGTTTTTTGTTCATTTTTAACAGGTATACTCTGTCCAACAATCACAATGTGAAAGTCCGGATCATCGACTATGGTGGTATTATCACCGAGGTGTTGGTGCCGGACCACCAGGGGGAGCTGGGGGATATCGTGCTCGGCTTCGATGACATGGAAGGTTTGTACCTGTGATAATTAATTGTCCTGTAATCTGTCATAACCTTTCTTACTGATAAGATAAAAAAGTGATGTGTCATTATGGAGATGTTTTTTTGGGGGTTTTTTTCATCAGTTCTAATACTATACAGCTGATTGTTTTGCTCTTGATCACTCAGATGATTTATTTGTAATATTATAAAATGTCCATGAAGTTACATATTTATCTTCAGTTCAGAAGTTTTCAAACTGAACCTTCGTCTCCTTCCATAAAGATAAAAAACATTTTTGATTTTTGATTTGAAAGAAAACTTTAATGTAACTCTGATTTTACAGGTTATAAAACAAATGGTCCCTACCTTGGGGCTCTGATAGGTCGCTATGCCAACCGGATAGCCAATGGGACATTTAGTATAGATGGCACCACTTATACCCTCGCCATCAACAATGTACCTAATGCCCTTCATGGAGGACTCAAGGGTTTTGACAAGGTACCAATGGAGAAAGACATTTCAGTTACCAGTATACATGTAACTTACTGATACCAAAGATTTCCTATCCAAAAGTCTCCTGGTGCCTCCAGTGTCCAAGTGGGTTGAAATGTCCAGTGGTATACTGGGATACCCTGTATAACATCGTCAGTCATATTAATGATATTACACAGGGTGTTCCAGTAGACTGAATCACTCCATAAGAGTTTTGTGACATCGTAAAAAATGATGACTTCACATAAAGCCATAGCTGGCAGTTAAAGTTTGGAGCAGCAATTATGACACAACATATTATATAGAACCAGGCCACATTTGTACTTTGGATACATATGTTTCTCCTTTGAATTTGATGTGAAAAAGAAATACCCAGATATATTGCTTTTGTTGAACATTAAGATATGCTAAAAATGTTCCTAATTAATGGATATCATCATTATTTTAATTTTTGCATTTAATTCATACACAGTGCAAATGTATTAAAAATATTCAACTCTTAAGATACAGCTTCTTTACAACTTTCAATACCGATGATCATGCTTATCTTCAGAATTTTCTCTATGTAGCGTATGTGGACGTCCAGCATATCGGACGGAAAGTTGGTCCTGACCTATGTGAGTGCAGATATGGAAGAAGGCTACCCAGGGGAGGTAACTGCCACAGTCACCTATCAACTCACGGATTCCAACGAACTGATCATTGACTATAATGCTACCACAACCAAGTCTACCGTCATCAACCTTACAAACCACGCCTACTTCAACCTTAAAGGGGAGGTCAGTTGGGTTGTCTGGATTTTCTCAAGTTCATATACTGTGGTTTTTATTAACAACTGTAAATACTACCAACTGAAAGAATTACTATAAAGTGATAAAATTATAATCCATTTAATAATGATAAGGTTATATTGTCTGTTGAAACTTTCATAAACTAGAGCACATGTACAAGGTTGTCAGATTTTAACTGTTTAATGTTGGTATGCATTAGAACTGTCTGACAAAAAAAATAGTCGATGTACCTGGTATTCCTGCAGTAAGACTGTGGCAAGTATCTGTGAAATAATCACAAAATTAAACGTAAACATTTTCAAAAAATGAAATGTTTGCGATCAGAGTCAAGGTTTTCCACATTCTCTTACAAAATAAAAGTTTCCAGTCAGGTATCAAAAAGTTCAAATATTATTTTGAAATTTGAAGAAACAAAAATAAACAAGACTGTTTAAGATAATGTGTTTAATTGTAGGGTTCAGGTGATGTGTTGGAGCATGTTGCTCAGGTAAACGCTGACACGTATCTACCTGTGGACGACACCTCCATTCCAACAGGTAAGTTTTTATCAATAAACCTCCAACCTACAAACAAATCTGACGTTACAGTAGTTACCACTATATACACGAATGTATTTGTTGTGTGTAGAGTTCTTACAGTTTACAAATGTTAGTTTTATATATCTGTAAATCATGGAATGATGAAGTGTGTGCAGTTTTAGGTACAGTAGGATTTTCAGTCAAACCTACCTTAATGGCCACCCCTATAAAATAGATTCCTTTCCTGAAAGAAAGATAGCTTGCTTCATTCCTTAAATTAATATGATTTATAGCAATGGACCCTTTGTTAAGGCCACCTGCCTCTAAAGGTCTCTTTTATAGATCTCCCTTCAGCGGCCCTTTATACACAGGTGTGATGGAACCTCTTTAATTGGGTAATCAACATGATCGGACGTGATGAAGTTTGGGGTCTCCTGCCTGACCATGTGGGTATTCTCTGGGCACTCCGTTTTCCTCCCGCGGTTAGACAACTTGTGTGATGGAATGTTTTCCTCCCGCGGTTAGACAACTTGTGTGATGGAGTGTTTTCCTCCCACAGTTAGACACCTTGTGTGATGGAATGTTTTCCTCCCACAGTTAGACACCTTGTGTGATGGAATGTTTTCCTCCCACAGTTAGACAACTTGTGTGATGGAACGTTTTCCTCCCACAGTTAGACACCTTGTGTGATGGAACGTTTTCCTCCCACAGTTAGACACCTTGTGTGATGGAATGTTTTCCTCCCACGGTTAGACACCTTGTGTGATGGAATGTTTTCCTCCCACGGTTAGACACCTTGTGTGATGGAACGTTTTCCTCCCACAGTTAGACACCTTGTGTGATGGAATGTTTTCCTCCCACAGTTAGACACCTTGTGTGATGGAATGTTTTCCTCCCACGGTTAGACACCTTGTGTGATGGAATGTTTTCCTCCCACGGTTAGACACCTTGTGTAATGGAATGTTTTCCTCCCATGGTTAGACACCTTGTGTGATGGAATGTTTTCCTCCCGCGGTTAGACACCTTGTGTGATAGAATGTTTTCCTCCCACGGTTAGACACCTTGTGTGATGGAACGTTTTCCTCCCACAGTTAGACACCTTGTGTGATGGAATGTTTTCCTCCCACAGTTAGACACCTTGTGTGATGGAGTGTTTTCCTCCCACGGTTAGACACCTTGTGTGATGGAATGTTTTCCTCCCACGGTTAGACACCTTGTGTAATGGAATGTTTTCCTCCCATGGTTAGACACCTTGTGTGATGGAATGTTTTCCTCCCACGGTTAGACACCTTGTGTAATGGAATGTTTTCCTCCCATGGTTAGACACCTTGTGTGATGGAATGTTTTCCTCCCACGGTTAGACACCTTGTGTGATGGGATGTTTTCCTCCCACAGTTAGACAACTTGTGTGATGGAATGTTTTCCTCCCACAGTTAGACAACTTGTGTGATGGAGTGTTTTCCTCCCACGGTTAGACACCTTGTGTGATGGAGTGTTTTCCTCCCCCGGTTAGACACCTTGTGTGATGGGATGTTTTCCTCCCACAGTTAGACACCTTGTGTGATGGGATGTTTTCCTCCCACGGTTAGACACCTTGTGTGATGGAATGTTTAATTCCCACGGTTAGACACCTTGTGTGATGGAATGTTTTCCTCCCACAGTTAGACAACTTGTATGATGGAGTGTTTTCCTCCCACGGTTGGACACCTTATGTGATGGAATGTTTTCCTCCCACAGTTAGACACCTTGTGTGATGGAATGTTTTCCTCCCACGGTTAGACACCTTGTGTGATGGAATGTTTTCCTCCCACGGTTAGACACCTTGTGTGATGGAATGTTTTCCTCCCACGGTTAGACACCTTGTGTGATGGAATGTTTTCCTCCCACGGTTAGACACCTTGTGTGATGGAATGTTTTCCTCCCATGGTTAGACACCTGGTGTGATAGAATGTTTTCCTTCCACGGTTAGACAACTTGTGTGATGGAGTGTTTTCCTCCCACGGTTAGACACCTTGTGTGATGGGATGTTTTCCTCCCACGGTTAGACACCTTGTGTGATGGGATGTTTTCCTCCCACGGTTAGACACCTTGTGTGATGGAATGTTTTCCTCCCACGGTTAGACACCTTGTGTGATGAAATGTTTTCCTCCCATGGTTAGACACCTTGTGTGATGAAATGTTTTCCTCCCATGGTTAGACACCTTGTGTGATGAAATGTTTTCCTCCCACAGTTAGACACCTTGTGTGATGGAATGTTTTCCTCCCACGGTTAGACACCTTGTGTGATGGAATGTTTTCCTCCCACGGTTAGACACCTTGTGTGATGGGATGTTTTCCTCCCACGGTTAGACACCTTGTGTGATGGAATGTTTTCCTCCCACGGTTAGACACCTTGTGTGATGAAATGTTTTCCTCCCATGGTTAGACACCTTGTGTGATGAAATGTTTTCCTCCCATGGTTAGACACCTTGTGTGATGAAATGTTTTCCTCCCACAGTTAGACACCTTGTGTGATGGAATGTTTTCCTCCCACAGTTAGACACCTTGTGTGATAGAGTGTTTTCCTCCCACAGTTAGACACCTTGTGTGATGGAATGTTTTCCTCCCACAGTTAGACACCTTGTGTGATGGGATGTTTTCCTCCCACGGTTAGACACCTTGTGTGATGGATCGTTTTCCTCCCACAGTTAGACACCTTGTGTGATGGAATGTTTTCCTCCCGCGGTTAGACACCTTGTGTGATGGAATGTTTTCCTCCCACGGTTAGACACCTTGTGTGATGGAGTGTTTTCCTCCCACGGTTAGACACCTTGTGTGATGGAGTGTTTTCCTCCCACGGTTAGACACCTTGTGTGATGGAATGTTTTCCTCGCACAGTTAGACACCTTGTGTGATGGAGTGTTTTCCTCCCACGGTTAGACACCTTGTGTGATGGAATGTTTTCCTCCCACAGTTAGACACCTTGTGTGATGGAATGTTTTCCTCCCACAGTTAGACACCTTGTGTGATGGAATGTTTTCCTCGCACAGTTAGACACCTTGTGTGATGGAATGTTTTCCTTCCACAGTTAGACACCTTGTGTGATGGAATGTTTTCCTCGCACGGTTAGACACCTTGTGTGATGGAGTGTTTTCCTCCCACGGTTAGACAACTTGTGTGATTGAATGTTTTCCTCCCACTGTTAGACACCTTGTGTGATGGAGTGTTTTCCTCCCACAGTTAGACACCTTGTGTGATGGAATGTTTTCCTCCCACGGTTAGACACCTTGTGTGATGGAATGTTTTCCTCCCACAGTTAGACACCTTGTGTGATGGGATGTTTTCCTCCCACCGTTAGACACCTTGTGTGATGGAATGTTTTCCTCCCACGGTTAGACACCTTGTGTGATGGGATGTTTTCCTCCCACCGTTAGACACCTTGTGTGATGGAATGTTTTCCTCCCACGGTTAGACACCTTGTGTGATGGAATGTTTTCCTTCCACAGTTAGACACCTTGTGTGATGGAATGTTTTCCTCCCACAGTTAGACACCTTGTGTGATGGAATGTTTTCCTCCCACGGTTAGACACCTTGTGTGATGGAGTGTTTTCCTCGCACGATTAGACACCTTGTGTGATGGAATGTTTTCCTCCCACGGTTAGACACCTTGTGTGATGGAATGTTTTCCTCCCACGGTTAGACACCTTGTGTGATGGAATGTTTTCCTCCCACGGTTAGACACCTTGTGTGATGGAATGTTTTCCTCCCATGGTTAGACACCTTGTGTGATGGAATGTTTTCCTCCCATGGTTAGACACCTTGTGTGATGGAATGTTTTCCTCCCACGGTTAGACACCTTGTGTGATGGAATGTTTTCCTCCCACGGTTAGACACCTTGTGTGATGGAATGTTTTCCTCCCACGGTTAGACACCTTGTGTGATGGAATGTTTTCCTCCCATGGTTAGACACCTTGTGTGATGGAACGTTTTCCTCCCACGGTTAGACACCTTGTGTGATGGAATGTTTTCCTCCCACGGTTAGACACCTTGTGTGATGGAATGTTTTCCTCCCACGGTTAGACACCTTGTGTGATGGAATGTTTTCCTCCCACGGTTAGACACCTTGTGTGATGGAATGTTTTCCTCCCACAGTTAGACACCTTGTGTGATGGAGTGTTTTCCTCCCACGGTTAGACACCTTGTGTGATGGAATGTTTTCCTCCCACGATTAGACACCTTGTGTGATGGAATGTGCATCCATCTGGGCAGGATTGATAGAAGTTGATAAAACTTGTTTCACAATTACTGTAAAATAACTAAGTTTTAAACTGGCTGATCACATTCTTCCTTCTCTGGTGAACTCCATAGGGACCCAGTACTAATGGTTTCTGATAAATAGAAACACATAGTGGAATTTTGTTTGACATGGGGCTTACTGAATCTTCATTAAGGGATGGAAAATGGCAATGTATTAGGACATATAGAGAACCTTTCCTGGTATACACTGTACATAAGGAGGTGAGGGGCAGATTAAATAGATGGTAATGAGTTAGACATTGTATATTAACAGGTGTGATAACTCCAGTACAGTGATGGTAATGAGTTAGACATTGTATATTAACAGGTGTGATAACTCCAGTACAGTGATGGTAATGAGTTAGACATTGTATATTAACAGGTGTGATAACTCCAGTACAGTGATGGTAATGAGTTAGACATTGTATAGGTGTGATAACTCCAGTACAGTGATGGTAATGAGTTAGACATTGTATATTAACAGGTGTGATAACTCAAGTACAAGGGACAGTGATGGATTTGAGGACAAAACAGAGACTTTCCAATGTCATCAACCAGGTCCCAGGGGACCATGGATACGACCACAACTACTGCTTTGGCAAGACTGGCTGGGTGAAAAATATGGCAAGGTATTTTTTCACAAACTAGACATACAATTATCTTCATTTTAAGTGAATTCACAATATCCTTAACAAAGGACATTGATATTTTCAACTGAGGACACCATTGTCATTTGACCTTGGCTGGTGTGTGGACACTATACTGTCCTATAACTTTGGATGTTGTGTATAGACACTGACATTATATGACCTTGGCTGTTGTGTAGACACTGACATTATATGACCCTGGCTGTTGTGTATAGACACTGACATTACATGACCTTGGCTGTTGTGTAGACACTGACATTATATGACCCTGGCTGTTGTGTATAGACACAGACATTATTTGACCTTGGCTGTTGTGTAGACACTGACATCATATGACCTTGGCTGTTGTGTATAGACACTGACATTATATGACCTTGGCTGTTGTGTAGACACTGACATTATATGACCTTGGCTGTTGTGTATAGACACAGACATTATATGACCTTGGCTGTTGTGTAGACACTGACATTATATGACCTTGACTGTTGTGTAGACACTGACATTATATGACCTTGACTGTTGTATAGACACTGACATTATATGACCTTGGCTGTTGTGTAGACACTGACATCATATGACCTTGGCTGTTGTGTAGACACTGACATTATATGACCTTGGCTGTTGTGTATAGACACTGACATCATATGACCTTGACTGTTGTGTAGACACTGACATTATATGACCTTGACTGTTGTGAAGACACTGACATTATATGACCTTGACTGTTGTGTATAGACACTGACATTATATGACCTTGACTGTTGTGTAGACACTGACATTATATGACCTTGACTGTTGTGTATAGACACAGACATTATATGACCTTGGCTGTTGTGTAGACACTGACATTACATGACCTTGACTGTTGTGTAGACACTGACATTATATAACCTTGTCAATTGATTGTCAATGTCAGCCTAACATAGTGTGTGTAGACATGTCACATGACCTTGTTCTGTAGAAATATAAACCTCAAACATGTTACACTGTTATCCATCAAACCATTACCTACCTGGACCTTTTATCCGCAGTAAATCGTCATAACTCTGCTGTGTATGTGGAGCTGTTATCAATCATTTAAGGGTAAATTCTTGTTGTCTGATGCCAAATATGAAACTTTTGTATATATATGCCTTTTATGAAATTAACTCAAGGAGATTTTGTTGTGTGTAGAGTTGAAGACCCGTCCAGTGGACGATATGTTGAGGTCCACAGTACGGAGCCTGGCATGCAGTTCTACACTGCCTATTGGAACAATGTCACTGGCAAGGGAGGTAAACACTACGGTCGATACAGTGGGTTCTGTCTGGAGACACAACATTACCCTGACAGCCCCAACAAGGTAAGAGTATAGACTGGTTTGTGAGGGACAACTTAGGCATGAGATTGGGCTCCAGGCCTTCAGATATTGATAAATATTCCGTAGCTTTGTGAGGAATAACTTAGGCATGAGATTGGGCTTCAGGCCTTCAGATATTAATGAATATTCCGTAGCTTTGTGAAATGTCAGAATAAATGAAATTCTGTCTGTGAGAAAAGATAAGTGATACACTGCAGGGTGAGGACTTCATTCATTAAGATTTAACAAATGATTTTAGTAATTTGAACTTAAAATGTTTGTTTACAATATACAAAATTCCATTTTAATATAATTTTTTTGATGTTTCATCCATTTCAGCCGGACTTCCCAACAGTTGTGCTGGCCCCTGGAGAGACATACAGACAGACAACAACATACAAGTTTGGCACGACCAGTTAACATAACTATAAACATCTAACTAATTCAAACTCAGAACAACACTTAATATTTTTACCAAGGAGCTGGACTCTTTTCTAAGTACAAGTGGAAAAAAGTTCTAAAGCCATGATGAACAGAGGCCAGCTTGGAATATTTCGGCCATTTTATTTTAATTTCAAGTATTGACCTTCAAGAAATAGCAAGAAAGTTTTTAAATTGGTATAACGCCATGTACAAGGTATAAAACCAGTTGATGGAGTAGCTAGACCAAGAAAGCATGATAGATGGTTTATACCAAAGTCTTGTTCCATCCTCTTATATCCTGTTACAGAGATAATCAAAGTCTTGTTCCATCCTTTTCCATCCTGTTACAATCTCTGGAAAACTTTTTTTTTATACTGGATTGTGATAAAGCTTGACCAAAAACAAATTTGTATCTTAGGTTTTGGAACGAACCATTTTTTTTTTTTTTACATACATATATTAACAAGTGTAGGAAAGTCTTGGATGACACATACTGGTATATAGGTATTCGTACCACAGGTAAAGGTTATATACTGTTACTATTTATAGAATTGTAAAACAATGATACCTAATGAATAGTTGTAGTGAAATACTTTACATTTTCTTGTTTACATGTTTATTGATAATTAAAAATAAGTGTTTGAGTGTGTGATTGTAGAACACGTGTGTGATTTGGTTGTTTTCCATGCATAATACATATTTGTGTACCGTGTTATATTGATATTCTAATCACTGTTACAATGATTAAGATGGGTTCCTGCGTATCGTCAATTTTATCTACCATGACAGCAAATTATATTTTTAATGATTAAATGAAGTTGTATGTAGGTTACTCATTAATCAGCCTGGCATTTATAATTTTTGTTGCCCTATTTAAGGGAATCGTCACGTTTACCATCATGTTGTCTCCATTAGTACAGTATACAAAAAAAATGTCAACATGATCCTTTGGATCCAGTCAGCTTTCAATGTTGAGAAGACATACCCCGTGTATCTTTTGTGAGTAGGAATTAAATCCAAGACAGTCTTTTCATTTTATTAGGCCAAAATAAAAATATATTTGGTTTGGTGCAACCCGCCCGACCCAGAAAAAATGCACAGACACAAAAAAATTCATTGTGAAAAATAAAACATTTTTTTTTAATGATTTGACCGTTCCGGATATTTAAGTCCCTAAGTTGCTGTACAGGTTTGAAACTACATCTCTCAAACCCAAATAAGGTTGAAATTTGTTTTCAGAACTGAATTAAAAAAAAAATCTGCCTTACCTACCTACCCATATATGTAAGACCCCCCCTGGTCGGGTTACAGCGAACCAAGATATTTTTAAGGGTGGCTTTACTTATACTGCGAGTTACTTTACAAAATTGGTATTAACGCAAAGCTCATAACTTAAGCAATCCAGGAAATATAGAAGTTACTAAATATTTTCACAGGGAACAGAATTGAGCGACAGTATGCCGGAACCCATCTGTCAGAGCAAAATTGTATACATTGTGTTACTTTATGTTCACACAATCTAAATCATCGTGTTTTCAAAACTTGTAAACAAGAGCTTATTACAACTTTTTTCTGTTGTGGTTTTTATTTAGTAATAGATGGTTTTGTTGGTTAGCTATATAAGTCCTTCTCCTCTTGTGTGTCCCTACCACAAACTATTTGAAGGGATCAAGTACAAGTGTTGACCTTTGTCCAGCTGTTTGTCAAAAATATTGTTAAGTGTTTTCGACGTGTGATAGGACACTTTTACTTTTGGGGTCGATTAACAGTGTTGTGCAGCTAAAATAGAAAATTAAGAAACACGATTCTTGGTGAGCTGGGATATAATTTTTGGACTAAACGTTTTTGTCCACTGAGCTTTATGTTCAGTTTTGAAGATTGTTCCATACAAACACTCATTTATAGTTGATAGGATGCTAATTCTTCCACAGGTAAATATTGATGCTTTGCAGAAAAATTGGAAAATTAATTATTTTTTTGACATGTTTATGATTTTGATTAAATTTTTGTTTAACTTGACTCTCCCCAATATATGATAAGGGACATGTACACATGTTATACATATTTCTAGCTAGAATATACAAGATTTTTTGTTGATATACAAGATTTTGTTGTGGTATGGGCTGTGTTTGTCACCAATGTTTAATTTAATCCTATCTACAGGATGGTATACAATTATATTTGACAAACTAAAAATAAAATATTTTATTATTAGTTACTTGTCTTTTGTTGTATTTCTCACTTGTGGTTAGGTTGACAAATTTTTAGCCCACCATCATCAGATGGTGGGCTATTCAAATCGTCCCAACGTACGTCCCTCCGTAAACAGTTCTTGTTATCGCTATTTCTCAAAAAGTAATGAAGGGACCTTTTTTCAAATTTTATATGTAGGTTCCCCTTGGTCCTTTGTTATGCATATTGCATTTTGGGACCAATCGGAAAATAACATGGCCGACAGGCAGCCATCTAGGATTTTGACAATTGAAGTTTGTTTTCGCTATTTCTCATAAAGTACAGCAGGGATCTTTCTCAAATTTCATATGTAGGTTCCCCTTGATCCCAAGTTGTGCATATTGCATTTTGGGATTGATCAAAAAACAACATGGCCAAAAGTCAGCCATCTTGGATTTTGACCATTGAAGTTTGTTATCGCTATATCTGAGAAAGTACTGAAGGGATCTTTCTAAAATTTAATATGTAGGCTTCCCCTTGGTCCCTAGTTATGCATATTGCATTTTAGAACCAATCTGAAAACAACATGGCCAACAAGCACTGATGTTTCTCAATTTACACAGATTAGTAAGAGGAAGGGAACAATAGAGAGAAGATCAATCTGACATGGAACCTATAAAGATCACTCAAAATCAGAAGTGAATAGAAAACAAACTACATTTTATAGAAATAGTGTCAAATGAATTCTCCTGAACATCTTTTCCTCTGAGTAAAGTAAGCAAGCATTTAGGTACAGCCATCAACGAGAATAAAGATTTTGGGAAGGACCTGCTTTTTAGGTTGAATTATATGAGACATTTGTAATGTTCCATGAATATAGAAGTTTAAGACATGCTATACATTAGTTTTAAACTACCAGGGGAGACAACTCGACAAATATTGACAATATCGTGGACCAGATAAAGCAGCTGTCTACAGGTATGCTCCGAAATCTGTCCAGGCTCAAACACTAATCTCGTCACTTATATTATATACAGCAACTAGTCTTTAATATTATTTTGTATTTCAAGCTTTGATATGGACTCTTATACTGTATGTAGATCAGGAATCGTACTTATCCATTTTTGTTTTGTCAATTAATTTTGAAATCCATATTCTTCCGGTATAGATTTTACACTGGAAATTTTAAGGACTACATGTTTTATCAGTAAGCTTGAAAAAATGTTTGCATCATTATGGAAGGCAAATTTGAAGCTAAATAATTGTGATGAAAACTTCCTAGTATACAGTAATTTAATACAAAACTAATCATTAACATACATGGAAAAATGCATTTTATTTTTAAATAACACAACCATATATAGCTAGTACAGATCATTCTAGAAATTGGCTGCTGTGATTGGCTGAATCACAGTAAAACAGAACTGTACCCTCCCAATGTAAAACAAACAAGTACTCCTCATGGATTGATGCTCCATCAAATTAATGCTGTCATAGGGATGTAGCTTCAATGAGGTGCCACAACAGACATTCCAACAAATGAGTTCATACCATCTGCTCTAGCTGGGACATGTTTATTGTTTATTCCTCTGGGTGTGCTCAGGTCAAATCAACATGTCTACACTAGCTACAAGAGAACAGTGAGTGAAGGAGCTGTACATGATGGAGTATACAGAAATGTTCACATGTAAAATGGTAACATTAAACCAGATCAATATTCATCAATTTTTCCTAAATGAAACGCAAATATTGCACATAAAAAGTTTTTTTCAGACAGTTGTTTAATCCCATATTTCTGATATAGAGGACATCAGACATCATGTTTTTGAGACGTCTTTTCCTGTCGGTTGTTCTGCTTCTCCCTGTTGTGATTCGTGAGATTTTGCTAGACAGTCTTGGTACACTAGTGCCACCACTTCCTCCAACTGAGAAGAGTTATGGTTCTTGTTAAGCACTGACCCCTTGTATTGGTCTGGGTCGTCACCACTGACCCTAGTCTCGGACATCAGCTGGGTCATCTGGTCATCTTTAACTTTACTTAGAGATTCGATAATGTCTTTAGAGTTTACTTCTTTGCCTTTTTTCCCTTGGACCTTGTCCAGTTTTCTTTCTGAAATTGAGGATTTAGTTTAGCCTGTATAATTACAATTATAATCAAATTTTTGCTATATATTACTTCTGACTCCAAAATATGTGGTAGATCAGTCACTTGAGAGTGTAAGTGTAATTTCCAGCAATCAATATTTATTAGGACATATTGCCAGTAATGGAATAACAGCTGATTGGGGTTTTGACATGTTCGATTCGTTATATCAATATCCTGGTCACAGCACCGACAATTTCAATTTGTGATCATGTGGTGATCAGTTTTAGAACTACTGTACACTAGAGCTTTCAGCATGCTTGGAATGCCAACAAACCATGCCATGGAGAATTTGAAAGAACAGAAATATGTAGAGTGGGGGTACGTAATTTCGCACACTTTCGGTATGTATTTAAATACATTTCCATCAAATCAATTTCAAATCAAGAAAGAATACCTCACATTGTTAGATGTACAAATGCTTCGTAACATACAAGTGTGCAACCTGATATGCGCACACGTATCACTGCGCATGGGAGCTGTTGTTAACTTGTGTTTATTGCTGGGTTTGAAGATGATCGGGAACGTAATTTCGCACACCCATCTAACTTATTTAATTTTGTTGGTAAAAATAGTTTCCAGTCATCTTGTAGACAAACAACATCCTAAACTAAGATTAAGCCCAATGCCATGATTAAAAAAATCTTTAAAAACAAAATAATGTGAAATTAGAAAGTGTTAATTTACCGCCATTTTAGCTTTAAATAATGACCACTCCCTACGGAGGTAATGTAAACAGGGCGGTGAAAATGACGGGGTGTCTACAGGTCAGCGCTGCTATAAGTTATACTTAAGTGGATTTGTATTCAGTTTTGTATATAATCTGATCAAATAATATTTTCCCTAAATATTTGCAAAATCACATGACAATCAACAATTAGGATTATTTTAAATAAAATATTTAATCATCCGGTATCAATTTTATCGGAAGAGAGTCGTATCAATTAAAATTTGTTTTCAAAACGAACTTTATCTGAAAAGATGTACTTAAAATGGCAAATGTTCCACTAAAGGTTGGCATTAGTCAACATATAAACAAAAAAGCACAGTCCTCGACCACTTAGAGGAAAAACGCAAAAAATCGTCAGGTGTGCGAATATCGAACTGTGAATGTTTCCTTTTAACACAATTTTAATTTCCTACTTTAATTTTGTCAGAATAAAATGTATATGTATCTATGTACGATAGCATCATACGGTACATGCACCAGATGTCTAGACATTTTGACAGATGTTTGGTGTGGACAATCTGATGTCTAACATCTAGTGTTACATTGGGGCCAAGTACATATGTATATCAATTTTAAATTCAACACAATTTGTCACAAATCAGATTGAAGCCACACTTCAACCTTGTGGTTTCATGAATAAAAAGGGAAATATCCTTATCCCCAAATGTATTGGGTGTGGACATGTTTACCTAGAGACTGTAGATAGCGTTCTGTACTGATAAAGTCCCTGGTGGGGTCCAGAACCGGCCTTGATAGGACAGGAATAGTCGGTGGTGCCTCCCCCATGTTTACTGTCTGAAACCGGAAGTAATATCTGTAGGATTCGTGTAAATAATGGGAGTTATTTCCCTTGGTCCGTTGGTTATAGCCCGGTCCGATCAGCTGAGTTCGATCAATGCAACCCTCCCCACCCAAAAAAACAAAACAAAAAAACATCTACAAAAAGATCGTATGTCTTTTAAGATTTTTTCAAAGAACTGAACAAAACATCCGCAGTCATTATTTAGGCAATTTTATTTTATAAAATAGATGACGCTAGATCTATTCAGAGACCTATATACTAGTATATAGGTCTCTGATCTACTGTAGAATTAAACTCTTTTGAAAATTAGAGTGGTTCTAACTACAGGATTTTGAGAAAGGATGATGGGGGAGGGGCTGATATGGGGAGTGCTGATATGGGAGGGGGGGGGGGGGGGCTCGGGGATCCTCCCCCGAAAAAAAATGAAATATATATACATGTACTCTGTGGTAAATTCAAGTGCATTAGGCACCTATATATAAACCCCAGAATTAGAAATTAGAGATTTAACAAATGATATATATCTTTACTCTATGGTATCCATTCATAGATCACAAGTATGTTTTAAATAAATGGGACTTCAATTATCTCGAAGGTAATATAATAAAATCTCCTTGAATTTATAATAATGTTAGTCATTGTGCCTCAGGCAGACTTTGGAATCTGATTGGGCATCTCAGACCATAAACAAATAAATAGATAAAAAGAAGAGTTATCACGAAATTGGTTATTTGAGTTATTTGAGTTAAGTCTGTATATAGAACAGTATATATGTGTCGACAAGGTGGTCGTAAGAGCTGCCATAGCTGTCAGACCAAGTACACGCCATTCCCAACTAAAACGTTAAATAGAAATAATTTATACAAAAATAGTCATACACTTCTTTCTTTTTTTGCGTGCGCGCGCGCGATAACGAAATAATTACTATACTTGTTATAGAAATGTAAAGGTTTTTATCAGCAGCTGGGCAATTAGTGAGTTTGTTGAGTGACAACGGCTGGCCGAGCAAGCAATGTCGTTCCATAGTGATATTTAGATAAAAAAAAATTAAATGTTGAACATAATGTTTTGTGCATCGTCGCCAATAATCTGCCTTGGGTTCTGTGTGGTGCGCCAGTCAAGTTAAAATTAGCAGTAATTGAACTTTAACAAACAAGTTCCTCACGCTTCCAGGAGCATACTTTCCATGAAATTGGCTTTAAAAACTAGGATTTTACCCCAGTAAGCTTTAATTCACATAATAATTTGTTACAATTACTTTAAACACCGATAACGAAACATGCACGCACGTATACGTCACGTGATTTTGATACGGGCCGCGAAGTGGTTAAGGTGTCCCTACACTTTATCACGTACTAGCCCTTCACCTCTGGGTTGCGAGTTCGAAACCCCCGTGAGGCAGTTGCCAGGTACTGACCATAGGTCGGTGGTTTTTCTCTGGGTACTCCGGCTTTTATCCGCCTCCGAACCAGGGACGTCCTTAAATGACAATGGTTGTATATAGGACGTTAAACGAAATATTCCAAACTAAACCAAATCACGTGTTCCAAATTGTCATCTTCGGATAAGATATAAACACACAAAAAATGTTGCTTTAGGGATACAATATTTGTTACACGATTTAGATATCAATATGCTAACAAATCTTTGCCCAAACCGGGGAGCTGAACTTTACTCTTCGTTACTTTTTTTATACCAATACTTTCCGCCATCACTACTCTGTCGGAGTTACCTCCCCTCCCATGTTTATGGTGCCAGTGAACATGTCGATAAAATTCTAAAATAGAAGACCAGTAGTTCATTAAACTTCTACCGATATCTGATAAAATTCTAACTTAACAAGTTTGATATCTGAATGGATTCAAGTTCAACAAGTCCGATATATGAATGGATTCTAGTTCAACAAGTCCGATATCTGAATGGATTCTAGTTCAACAAGTCCGATATCTGATAAAATTCTTACATAACAAGTCCGATATATATCTGATTGGATTCTAACCTAACAAGTTCGATATCTGATTGAATTCTTACCTAACAAGTCCGAGATGTGATCAAATTCCTACTTAACAAGTCCAATATCAGGTTAAATTCTTACTTAATAAGTCCGATACATATATCTGATTAAATTTTAACTTAACAAGCCCGTTATCTGATTAGATTCTAACCCGTGTTATTAACCTATATATGCTATACAACGTTTTTAATATAAAATTTAAAAGGAAAATAATTACATGCATCTGATGTCATTTAAAAGTCCCAATTAAATAATCCAGTATACATTTTTATGTAATTATATGTAAGTATGCCGTGCGTGTAAAATATATATTTCTTACATTTTTTTGGCTTGGAAGGGAGATTTTTCTTCGTGATCAATAAAATCAGTCGAATCAAGTCCTTGTTTGCATCACGTGACCAGATACTGTTTTAATTTGTAGCATGACTTGTATCGACCAATATATGGGTTACAGGGCAGATGGATATTCTTGTTTTATTTCCCCTAACATACACAAATCATTTACGATACAAACAATTTTTGACTTATTATACAGATTACCACGTAATGGCATCCACTGAACATTATGTGAATTAATGGGACTACCCCCTCCCTACCCCCTCCCTACCCCCTTCCTTCCTCCTTCACAGGATACTACTCCCCTACCCCCTCCCTACCCCCTCCCTACCCCTTACCTTCCTCCTTCACAGGAGACTACCCCCATACCCCCTCCCTACCCCCTCCCTACCCCCTACCTTCGTCCTTCACACGAGACTACTCCCCTACCCCCTCCCTACCCCCTCCCTACCCCTTACCTTCCTCCTTCACACGAGACTACCCCCTTCCTACCCCCTCCTTACCCCCTAACTACCCCCTCACTACCCCTAACTACCCCCTCCCTTCCTCCTTCACACGAGACTATCCCCTCCCAAACCCCTCCCTACCCCTCCCTTCCTCCTTCACGGGAGACTACCCCCTTCCTACCCCCTCCCTTCCTCATTCACACGAGACTACCCCCTCAATACCCCCTCCCTTCCTCCTTCACAGGAGACTACCCCTCCATACCCCCTAACTACCCCCTAACTACCCCCTCACTACCCCTAACTACCCCCTCCCTTCCTCCTTCACACGAGACTATCCCCTCCCTAACCCCTCCCTACCCCTCCCTTCCTCCTTCACACGAGACTACCCCCTCCCTACCCCCTCCCTTCCTCCTTCACACGAGACTACCCCCTCCATACCCCTCCCTACCCCTTAACTACCCCTAACTACCCCCTCCCTTCCTCCTTCACACGAGAATATCCCCTCCCTACCCCTCCCTACCCCTCCCTTCCTCCTTCACACGAGACTACCCCCTCCCTACCCCCTCCCTACCCCTCCCTTCCTCCTTCACACGAGACTACCCCCTCCCTACCCCCTCCCTTCCTCCTTCACAGGAGACTACCCCCTCCCTACCCCCTCCCTACCCCCTCCCTTCCTCCTTCACACGAGACTACCCCCTCCCTACCCCCTCCCTACCCCCTTCACACGAGACTATCCCTTCCTTCCTCCTTCACAGATAAATGTAGGTCTAGGTAATCACTGATCGAATCGCTATCGTTAAAAATTGTTAAATGTTGCGAAGGAATTTTACCACGTGGAGTGAAGATTAGAATATTTTTCTTGGATGGGAAATGGAGGTCAGAGGAAATATAAGTGATAAGGTATACACTGTACTGACATGATGACTCGTATTGGGGAGGTGGTATACACTGTACTGACATGCTGACTCGTATTGGGGAGGTGGTATCAGTGTAGACTTTAATCGATAACTCAGGATAATTGGCCTAGACTGAATTTAATTACACAGTATACGTGATTCGTATAAAGTATGATTCTTCACATCGCCTTTTCGATTTGGAAATGATGCTGTGACAGTCAATAAAATCTAACGTGACGAACTTCCAACGGGTATCAAACGGGTAAATCCAAACTATCCCGTAACACCTTAATAATTACTTCACGACCGCAAAAAATAATACTAAACTATAACACCACAACATAGTATCATATTATCACATATCATTGTATTCCATCATATAACACCATCATATAACATTACATAATACCATACTATTACATCACATAACACCATATCACATTACATAATACCATACTATTACATCACATAACACCATATCACAATACATAATACCATACTATTACATCACATAACACCATCATATTACATTACCTAATACAATACTACTTTTTAGTATTTGATGCTTCGCGAGGGGAGGGGGGGGGACGAGACAGATTCGTATAAACATCAATGTCATAGTCCCGGTACTATATACGTGGGGGGAGGGGGGGACGAGACAGATTCGTATAAACATCATTGTCATAGTCCCGGTACTATATATACGTGGGGGGGGGGGGGGGGGGGGCGAGACAGATTCGTATAAACATCATTGTCATAGTCCCGGTACTATATACGTGGGGGCGGGGGGGGGGGGCGAGACATATTCTTATAAACATCATTGTCATAGTCCCTGTACTATATACGTGGGGGGGGGGGGCGAGACAGATTCTTATAAACATCATTGTCATAGTCCCTGTACTATATACGTTGGGGACGAGACAGATTAGTATATTTACCATTGTATGGCACTGCCACTATATAACCCTACCAATTCAGTTGCGAGTTCACCAGTCTATGAACTGCCAACAGGAAGTGATCTCTGCTACTGGTAAGCGCGGGAAATTTGAATTTGAAAATTTCAAAACAAAAATCGCATGACAAATAAAAAATCGCAGATGGTAAATATAAGCATTGAACGGCTTTCAGTTGGCATTCATAGTCAATATGAATTCCAACTGGACAGAGGCAAATTCAACATGAAGCGCTAGCGCGCTTCATGGAATTTGCCTCTGTCCAGTTGGCATTCATATTGACTATGAATGCCAACTGAAAGCCGTTCAATGCTTAAATAAACATCATTGTCATAGTCCCGGTACTATGTACGTGGGGGGGGGGGGGGGGGGACGAGACAGATTCTTATAAACATCATTGTCATAGTCCCTGTACTATATACGTGGGGGACGAGACAGATTAGTATAAACATCATTGCCATAGTCCCTGTACTATATACGTGGGAGGACGAGACAGATTCGTACTAAATATTTGATTGACAACTATCATTAAGATTCTGAACCACTATTTTCTTTATTTAGATCGTTCTCCTTTGAAACGACATATTGTTTGAGTGACTAAAACCAGATGTATATTTCATATTATTAGTTGATCACATGGATTTGACAGGTGCCCTTCACACGCGAACACGTGGCCTCGTGCCTTACAATACCCATTACCAACACCATTCATACTGAAATTGAACCATATTTAGACACAGTAGAAGGTTATCGGTCGTTTTTGGCTGTCTTTGAAATATTCATGACATTAGTGTATGAATCAGAACGCTTGTATGAAGTTGATAAAAGTATTTTGACAGGTGTTAATGGTACACAGGCTTAATATGTTGCTCTCCTCTGGTTCCAAATATAGTAAATCTTTTTTAATGTGTTGCGTTTTATTAATAATTTGATGGACATCTGAGCCCTGTGGGTCACAGCGCCTGCCTTCCCCCAAATTTCCGTGTCTGGAAACGGAATACATATATATACCTTTGCATATATTGAAATGTGCATCGCTGGCATCATACCAACCAGACCATTGACGAGACTTCAAAAATCTTGCCCAGAATACGTATAAAATGGCCATGGTTTCTGGTCGTTTAAGTATTCTTGATATCAATATCGTACATACATTTACTCTGACTAGTGTATAAAATCTCCACCAGTTTTATACTAATGTTTAACATATTAATTGATAATAAAGGGATATGTCAGGAAAGTCCTTTATCTGTTCACCGCCCCACCGCTACAACCAATTAGTTCATACAAACATGGTCTGTAAACTCAAACTAAAGTGTCCAGAATAACAAGGTTCTATTGTACACACAAACCAAAGTGTCCAGACTAACAAGGTTCTACTGTACACAAACCAAAGTGTCCAGACTAACAAGGTTCTATTGTACACACAAACCAAAGTGTCCAGACTAACAAGGTTCTACTGTACACAAACCAAAGTGTCCAGACTAACAAGGTTCTACTGTACACAAACCAAGGTGTCCAGACTAACAAGGTTCTACTGTACACAAACCAAAGTGTCCAGACTAACAAGGTTCTACTGTACACAAACCAAGGTGTCCGGACTAACAAGATTCTATTGTACACACAAACCAAAGTGTCCAGACTAACAAGGTTCTAATGTACACAGAAAAAAACCAACAATGCAAAATAATAATAAGACAAAAAAAGTGTGAATAAAAAGGTATTTAATACGCAAACCATTGTTGAATTCATTTGATATGGAAGTTGCTTTGTTTTTTTTTTTTACGTTATCATTTCATCAAGGGAATGTTATGATAACACGTGCTAGACCAACATTTTTTGTAGAAGAGATAATCGCCATTTTATATACACGTATCGGGTTATAAATAAGTTGTTTTGTTTCGTTGTCAAAACTAATCTTCTCTAAAAAAACACTGCAATTAATCTAATGGTTTCGGTAATTACATCATTACAATAAAACACATTTATAGTTACATAATTACGATATATACATTATCACCGATATAATAAATGTTTAGCCTATGACATTCGATATCATTAAATAATTCGTTTTATGATAAAGTAACATCTTAATTGATATAACCTTTGACCCCAGAACAAGGAAATGTGTGTTAACGAGGCCGTCCTGGTGATAACTTCTCGGTATATTAACCAGTATGTATGGTGATCCGTTAGGGCCAAAGTTCCAATATTCCAATAAAGAGCGAAAACACGATGGTGAAGGAGCGATGGAAATTCGCTCCTTCGCCATCGTGTTTTCGCTCCTTCGCCATAGTGTTTTAGCTCCTTCACTTTTTGCTCCTTCGCCCCTTCGTCATCGTGTTTTCACTCCTTCGTCATCGTGTTTTCACTCCTTCGTCATCGTGTTTTCGATCCTTCGCCATTGTGTTTTCGCTCCTTCACTTTTTTGCTCCTTTGTCATCGTGTTTTCGCTCCTTCGTCATCGTATTTTCGCTCCTTCGCCATTGTGTTTTCGCTCCTTCGCGTTTAGGTCGAAGGAGCGGTATTGGAAATTTGGCCCTAAAGGAACGCCATAGGTATTTGTGTATGGGACACTTTCTTTGGCTAGGGTCCAGTATAACGACTTTTTTTTAGCGGCTGACGAATATATTTATCTATAAAGTGTTTTACTGGTCCTGAAATAATGAAGCACCTCCTTCTTCAATATTTAGGATATATTCTATTCTCGATCACTTCTGCCTGTGCATGAAAGGCAGATTGATGCCACAACTATAGCAACTTACAGAGACTTTATAGAAAACCTTGACTACCAAACCCCTATTTGTTATACAGGGTGATCCCAGGGTGATCTATCTATTTGTATAGTGGAATTCCTTGATAACTTTTCGGGATGTGTGAATTTAATTTGAAAAAAAAACCAAACTGTCTCTATAAAAATAAGAGCTCAAGTTGTACGTACAAATCACTTATTTATTAAAAGGAAAATAAAATATGTGTATTTTGAAACCAAGTGTTATGGTTTTTCAAATGAATTTGAGTTGAGAAAGTTATCGTGCACTTGTTGTTGTCTGAAAGTTAAACATTTTATTTATAAACTGTTGATACGTGATACAATTTAAACTTGTTTTCGTATTAACGTGAACTTTCGTACATTTGATTATTTATCAATGTAAAAATTGAATACAAATGGGCAAATCGAGTCATGCGAGAGAAATTGAGTATTTACGCCTGATCGAAGTTTTGATATGTGTGGAAACTTGTGGTTTAACAGTGCGGTTAGTGATCGCGCCATTTTATGGACTGCTGGCTTGTACCATTTACCGTAATTATTTTCAATATGTGCGTCATCAGCCGTTTTCTATTGATGAGATACAATCTTAGAAATGTCCCCTTCAAGAAAGACATTAATTGAAACAGTTTTGACATTCCCAACTAGTAACGTCATATATATAACGATTACCTGTTAATTGTGAAATTCGATTTCATATACATTTACCAGGTGTGTGTAGAGTCCCCGCGGGTAAGTAGAATGTATTGCGGTTGTGGATGATTAGAAAGGTGTTATGGACAAGCGCGTGCACTAAGTTACCCTATTACGGTTCTAGTTTCGGTCTATGACGTCCAATGGCCCGAAACGGTTCCACTTATGACTTTTCTATCTTGAGATGGAGCTAGGGGTTACGGTTTTGATTAAACATCACCTACCTCTAATTGCGGGCGGTAATTGATGAGAAGTGTTCGACAGTTTACAAGTTTTATTGTTATATATCTGGTAAAATATCACGTTTTTCATTTTTGTTGACACGTTCACCACCTTTTGAAAAGAAAATTTTGCCGGATTAACTTGTCAAACATGCTGTTTGGGTTTAAGATCTTAGAATTGATCAATACTTTAGATCCATCAACACATTTGAGTTATATTAGCCCAGTTTGGGAAAAAAAATGTCATTAAGTTAATTTCCTTTCAAATACCTCGCCCTTTTTCTGAGAAAACACTCACATCGTGTCTCTGACCGCACCAACTCTGATTTCTCGTTTTTTAAGGAGATAGCAATTGAATTGGGGTTTATATTACATGTATTCGATAATAATATCTTTCCTATAAATGGTTCAAAAGAGGTTAATAAAAACATCTTGTACAAGTATGTTTGGAAACACTTGTAAATGAAGCGATTTATCATTTACTTTGGTCAATATAATGATCAAACACATTTGGCATTGTCTTATACAACATTTCCCTCGGGTAAACGATCGTGTATTGTATACAACATTTCCATCGGGTTAGTGATCTTGTATTGTATACAACATTTCCCTCGGGTTAGTGATCGTGTATTGTATACAACCATTCCCTTGGGTTAGTGATCGTGTATTGTATACAACATTTCCCTCTGGTTAGCGATCGTGTATTGTATACAACGTTACCCTCGGGTTAGTGATCTTATATTGTATACAACATTTCCCTCGGGTTAGCGATCTTATATATACAACATTTCCCTCGGGTTAGTGATCGTGTATTGTATACAACATTACCCTCGGGTTAGTGATCGTGTATTGTATACAACATTTCCCTCGGGTTAGTGATCGTGTATTGTATACAACATTTCCCTCGGGTTAGTGATCGTGTATTGTATACAACATTTCCCTTGGGTTAGTGATCGTGTATTGTATACAACAATTCCCTCGGGTTAGTGATCGTGTATATACAACATTTCCCTCGGGTTAGCGATCTTATATTGTATACAACATTTCCCTCGGGTTAGTGATCGTGTATATACAACAATTTCCTCGGGTTAGTGATCGTGTATTGTATACAACATTTCCCTCGGATAGGTGATCGTGTATTGTATACAACATTTCCCTCGGGTTAGCGATCGTGTATATACAACATTTCCCTCGGGTTAGCGATCGTGTATATACATCATTTCCCTCGGGTAAGTGATCGTGTATTTTATACAACATTTCCCTCGGGTTAGCGATCGTGTGTTGTATACAACATTTCCCTCGGGTTAGCGATCGTGTATAAACATCATTTCCCTCGGGTTAGTGATCGTGTATTTTATACAACATTTCCCTCGGGTTAGCGATCGTGTGTTGTATACAACATTTCCCTCGGGATAGCGATCGTGTATTGTATACAACATTTCCCTCGGGTTAGCGATAGTGTATAGTATACAACATTTCCCTCAGGTTAGTTATCGTGTATTGTATACAACATTTCCCTCGGGTTAGCGATCGTGTATATACAACATTTCCCTCGGGTTAGCGATCGTGTATTGTATACAACATTTCCCTCGGGTTAGTGATCGTGTAATGTATACAACATTTCCCTCGGGTTAGTGATCGTGTATATACAAATTTCCCTCGGGTTAGCGATCGTGTATATACAACATTTCCCTCGGGTTAGTGATCTTGTATTGTATACAACATTTCCCTCGGGTTAGCGATCGTGTATATACAACATTTCCCTCGGGTTAGTGATCGTGTATTGTATACAACATTTCCCTCGTGTTAGTTATCGTGTATTGTATACAACATTTCCCTCGGGTTAGCGATCGTGTATTGTATACAACATTTCCCTCGGGTTAGTGATCTTGTATTGTATACAACATTTCCCTCGGGTTAGCGATCGTGTATATACAACATTTCCCTCGGGTTAGCGATCGTGTATTGTATACAACATTTCCCTCGGGTTAGTGATCGTGTATATACAACATTTCCCTCGGGTTAGTGATCGTGTATTGTATACAACATTTCCCTCGGGTAAACGATCGTGTAATGTATACAGCATTTCCCTCGGGTTAGTTATCGTATATTGTATACAGCATTTCCCTCGGGTTAGTGATCGTGTATTGTATACAACATTTCCCTCGGGTAAACGATCGTGTATTGTATACAACATTTCCCTCGGGTTAGTTATCGTGTATTGTATACAACATTTCCCTCGGGTTAGTGATCGTGTATTGTATACAGCATTTCCCTTGGGTTAGCGATCATGTATTGTATACAGCATTTCCCTCGGGTTAGTGATCGTGTATTGTATTCAACATTTCCCTCGGGTGAGTGATCGTGTATTGTATACAACATTTCCCTCTGGTTAGCGATTGTGTATTGTATACAACATTTCCCTCGGGTTAGTGATCGTGTATTGTATACAACATTTCCCCTCGGGTTAGTTATCGTGTATTGTATACAACATTTCCCTCGGGTTAGTTATCGTGTATTGTATACAACATTTCCCTCGGGTTAGTGATCGTGTATGGTATACAACATTTCCCTCGGGTTAGCGATCGTGTATATATACAACATTTCCTCGGGTTAGTGATCGTGTATTGTATACAACATTTCCCTCGGGTTAGTGATCGTGTATTGTATACAACATTTCCCTCGGGTTAGTGATCGTGTATTGTATACAACGTTTCCCTCGGGTTAGTGATCGTGTATTGTATACAACATTTCCCTGGGGTTAGCGATAGTGTATTGTATACAACATTTCCCTCGGGTAAACGATCGTGTAATGTATACAACATTTCCCTCGGATTAGCGATCGTGTATTGTATACATCATTTTCCTCGGGTTAGCGATCGTGTATTGTATACAACATTTCCCTCGGGTTAGCGATCGTGTATTGTATACAACGTTTCCCTCGGGTTAGTGATCGTGTATTGTATACAACATTTCCCTCGGGTTAGTTATCGTGTATTGTATACAACATTTCCCTCGGGTTAGCGATAGTGTGTATACAACATTTCCCTTGGGTTAGAGATCGTGTATTGTATACAACATTTCCCTCGGGTTAGTGATCGTGTATTGTATACAACATTTCCCTCGGGTTAGTGATCGTGTATTGTATACAACATTTCCCTCGGGTTAGTTATCGTGTATTGTATACAACATTTCCCTCGGGTTAGCGATAGTGTGTATACAACATTTCCCTCGGGTTAGTGATCGTGTTTTGTATACAACATTTCCCTCGGGTTAGTGATCGTGTATTGTATACAACATTACCCTCGGGTTAGTGATCGTGTATTGTATACAACATTTTCCTCGGGTTAGTTATCGTGTATTGTATACAACATTTCCCTCGGGTTAGCGATCGTGTATTGTATACAACATTTCCCTCGGGTTAGTGATCGTGTATTGTATACAACATTTCCCTCGGGTTAGCGATCGTGTATTGTATACAACATTTCCCTCGGGTTAGTGATCGTGTGTTGTATACAACATTTCCCTCGGGTTAGCGATCGTGTATTGTATACAACATTTCCCTCGGGTTAGCGATCGTGTATTGTATACAACATTTCCCTCGGGTTAGTGATCGTGTATTGTATACAACATTTCCCTCGGGTTAGCGATCGTGTATTGTATACAACATTTCCCTCGGGTTAGTGATCGTGTGTTGTATACAACATTTCCCTCGGGTTAGCGATCGTGTATTGTATACAACATTTCCCTCGGGTTAGTGATCGTGTATATACAACATTTCCCTCGGGTTAGTGATCGTGTATATACAACATTTCCCTGAGGTTAGCGATCGTGTATTGTGTACAACATTTCCCTCGGGTTAGTGATCGTGTATATACAACATTTCCCTCGGGTTAGTGATCGTGTATTGTATACAACATTTCCCTCGGGTTAGTTATCGTGTATTGTATACAACATTTCCCTCGGGTTAGCGATAGTGTGTATACAACATTTCCCTCGGGTTAGAGATCGTGTATTGTATACAACATTTCCCTCGGGTTAGTGATCGTGTATTGTATACAACATTTCCCTCGGGTTAGTGATCGTGTATTGTATACAACATTTCCCTCGGGTTAGTTATCGTGTATTGTATACAACATTTCCCTCGGGTTAGCGATAGTGTGTATACAACATTTCCCTCGGGTTAGTGATCGTGTTTTGTATACAACATTTCCCTCGGGTTAGTGATCGTGTTTTGTATACAACGTTTCCCTCGGGTTAGCGATCGTGTATTGTATACAACATTTCCCTCGGGTTAGTGATCGTGTATTGTATACAACATTTTCCTCGGGTTAGCGATCGTGTATTGTATACAACATTTCCCTCGGGTTAGCGATCGTGTATTGTATACAACATTTCCCTCGGGTTAGTGATCGTGTATTGTATACAACATATCCCTCGGGTTAGCGATCGTGTATTGTATACAACATTTCCCTCGGGTTAGTGATCGTGTGTTGTATACAACATTTCCCTCGGGTTAGCGATCGTGTATTGTATACAACATTTCCCTCGGGTTAGCGATCGTGTATTGTATACAACATTTCCCTCGGGTTAGTGATCGTGTATTGTATACAACATTTCCCTCGGGTTAGCGATCGTGTATTGTATACAACATTTCCCTCGGGTTAGTGATCGTGTGTTGTATACAACATTTCCCTCGGGTTAGCGATCGTGTATTGTATACAACATTTCCCTCGGGTTAGTGATCGTGTATATACAACATTTCCCTCGGGTTAGTGATCGTGTATATACAACATTTCCCTGAGGTTAGCGATCGTGTATTGTATACAACATTTCCCTCGGGTTAGTGATCGTGTATATACAACATTTCCTTCGGGTTAGTGATCGTGTATTGTATACAACATTTCCCTCGGGTTAGCGATCTTGTATATACAACATTTCCCTCGTGTTAGTGATCGTGTATTGTATACAACATTTCCCTCGGGTTAGTGATCTTGTATATACAACATTTCCCTCGGGTTAGTGATCGTGTATATACAACATTTTCCTCGGGTTAGTGATCGTGTATTGTATACAACATTTCCCTCGGGTTAGTTATCGTGTATTGTATACAACATTTCCCTCGGGTTAGCGATAGTGTGTATACAACATTTCCCTCGGGTTAGAGATCGTGTATTGTATACAACATTTCCCTCGGGTTAGTGATCGTGTATTGTATACAACATTTCCCTCGGGTTAGTGATCGTGTTTTGTATACAACATTTCCCTCGGGTTAGTGATCGTGTATTGTATACAACATTTCCCTCGGGTTAGTGATCGTGTATTGTATACAACATTTTCCTCGGGTTAGTTATCGTGTATTGTATACAACATTTCCCTCGGGTTAGCGATCGTGTATTGTATACAACATTTCCCTCGGGTTAGTGATCGTGTATTGTATACAACATTTCACTCGGGTTAGCGATCGTGTATTGTATACAACATTTCCCTCGGGTTAGTGATCGTGTGTTGTATACAACATTTCCCTCGGGTTAGCGATCGTGTATTGTATACAACATTTCCCTCGGGTTAGCGATCGTGTATTGTATACAACATTTCCCTCGGGTTAGTGATCGTGTATTGTATACAACATTTCCCTCGGGTTAGCGATCGTGTATTGTATACAACATTTCCCTCGGGTTAGTGATCGTGTGTTGTATACAACATTTCCCTCGGGTTAGCGATCGTGTATTGTATACAACATTTCCCTCGGGTTAGTGATCGTGTATATACAACATTTCCCTCGGGTTAGTGATCGTGTATTGTATACAACATTTCCCTCGGGTTAGCGATCTTGTATATACAACATTTCCCTCGTGTTAGTTATCGTGTATATACAACATTTCCCTCGGGTTAGTGATCGTGTATTGTATACAACATTTCCCTCGGGTTAGTGATCGTGTATTGTATACAGCATTTCCCTCGGGTTAGTGATCGTGTATTGTATACAACATTTCCCTCGGATTAGCGATCGTGTATTGTATACAACATTTCCCTCGGGTTAGCGATCTTGTATATACAACATTTCCCTCGGGTTAGTGATCGTGTATTGTATACAACATTACCCTCGAGTTAGTTATCGTATATTGTATACAACATTTCCCTCGGGTTAGTGATCGTGTATTGTATACAACATTTCCCTCGGGTTAGTGATCATGTGTATACAACATTTCCCTCGGGTTAGCGATCGTGTATTGTATACAACATTTCCCTCGGATTAGCGATCGTGTATATACAACATTTCCCTCGGGTTAGTGATCGTATATTGAATACAACATTTCCCTCGGGTTAGCGATCGTGTATTTTAAAACACCCTATTCTATCCATTGACTGCTAACAACGTTGTTTTTATAAAATTTGATGAAATGAAATGAAAAAAATGTAAATGAGCACTTTTAATAGAATTAAGACCATCATACAACGCTGTTTTCAATTCAATTCCATTGTGTGTTAAACAGGTATTGCTATCAAATTTCTTATCTAATTAGAATTGTACAAATACACAGTATATAACCATTCAACAATATAATTACAGTATTAGTTTATACTGTATACAAGTCCACTTTCCTCCGTTCTAATGACTGTTTTATGTATAAAACAAGTTCCTCGTATAATCAGCTGACAAAATTATATGTCAGGATTTTCATCTTCTGACTCCTCTAATTACATTTTATTGACATATCTAACCACACATACCTAAAAATTACAAAACCCCTTCCCTATAACGTCGGGACGAAGGGAGAAAGATTATATAAGTAATAATGATGTACACTATAGGGCCAATATACCAATAAAAATTCCACTTCGTGTATTGTTTTGTAATGTCTGTGGTATTGATGGAACATAGCCGAAATAACCCCCACACATATAGTCTACCTATCAAAATGGCGGAGACTTCGACAAAAAACAACCCAGGCGTACAGTTTACCTATCGAAATCGCGAAATAAAATCCCGCAAAATTAAACCCCGCGGAATTATCCCCACGCGTACAGTTTCCTTTTGAAATCTCAAAATTAAGCTCCTCCAAAATAACGTTTTTACAATCTACGAAAATGTCTGTTCGCGAATTAAAAATTTAAGTGGGAATTGGATTTTGGCTTCATTTGCATTTACAATTGCGTATTTTAAACATTTATAAATAGTTAAACACGGTACAAAATGGAAAATACCACGGGCACAGTCCTTTTTACCTGTTTCGCTGATCTCGCAGATTGTTTCGTTCCAATGACGTAATTGCTTCAATACACTTTACACCATGTGAGAAAACAAGTTATTTGATAAGGCAGTGGTGACGTCATATTTACACGGTGTAATTAGCCAGAGCAATTAAGGAAGAAAATGCAGGTGTGAATTTAATTACCGAAGTGATGTTGCACACCTGGGCCGAGCCGTCACGGTGTCATATTAAATTGAAATATCTGTATCAAATTAATAAGTATGAACTGTCATTAATTCTGTGTGATATACAACACCATGTATTTACGATAAACGTGAATAGCAACGGAATACAGTGCATTATACAATTGTACTTGTAAAAGAAAACGTAAGAAAATTGCAACCACCACATTCATCCGGAACTCCTCTTGGAAATATACTAATATTTCGGTGATAATATTCGATGAGTTCCAGATAAAACCAGACCAGGACTCCAACCCATAACCCCCAACCCCACCAGACCGGGACTCCAACCCGTGACCCCCAACCCCACCAGACCGGGACTCCAACCCATGATCCCCAACCCCACCAGACCGAGACTCCAACCCATGATCCCCAACCCCACCAGACCGGGACTCCAACCCGTGACCCCCAACCCCACCAGACCGAGACTCCAACTCATGACCCCCAACACCACCAGACCGGGACTCCAACCCATGATCCCCAACCCCACCAGACCGAGACTCCAACTCATGACCCCCAACACCACCAGACCGGGACTCCAACCCATGATCCCCAACCCCACCAGACCGGGACTCCAACCCATGATCCCCAACCCCACCAGACCGGGACTCCAACCCATGACCCCCAACCCCACCAGACAAGGACTCCAACCCATGACCCCCAACCATTTGAGTTACTGGTCACCGGCGGTCAGCCCAGGTCAGGTCCGCTACATACTTGATAAACAAAAAGACGTTTCTGTCATAGGTTAATGGTTATTACTGGGAGATGAGTTGTAATTTTTAAACTGTTTGTTCGAGCTCACTATCTTGATAGTCATACAAATATAAATAATGAAGTAATCAAAGATTTTGTTGTCTGAAATGACGAACCAAATTCTCTTTCAGATACGTTTTGATACCATTGAGGCAAAGGTATATTAGCTAAGGACTTATAAGTTATTATATTACATGTGCCTATGTCTCTAGAATATTAAAATTATAAATAAAATTGATCCTAATTTTCAAACTAAGGGGAGATAATCTAGTATTATAATTTAGCTGAGCAGGGCAGTCTACGCTCACCGCAGTATAGTAATATCTACACGGGCAATGCTATATACATATAGTTCTTTACGATTCTATCAAATATAAAATTCATTGAGGATTTTTTTTGTCAAAAATGCCGATAATTTTAAATGCTTGTTAGATTGATCAAATTAAAAAAAAAAATTTTGCTCAAAATATGTTTTTTGTGATTTATTTGCAGAGATTTGAAGTAAATACACACAAATGTATCTGATAAACATAGAAATAAGAAGCAGAACATATTGTATATTAAATACTCAGCAGTCATCAAAACACATTTGCGACTCCCGACTAAGATGATGAGGCCTTAGAAGACCTTAGTGTGACCTAAATCCACCACGTAGTGATGCTTCCCTTTGAAGCTGAATGGATGAGTGAATGAATTGATGACTCGATTCATTATCTCATATTATCATGTCGACAAAGACATTCTGTATCTGTAGATCTACACTGCTATTTTCCATAATATTTTTGAATACATTTGTATATATATATAAAGCATTGTTAGTTTTTTTTCTTATTTTATGATATCAAATGTAATTACCTGTGAACCCAATTTAAGCAATCCGCATTTCAGAAATAATCCTACATTGAATTTGGACATGGTTTTGCCTTATACACGGAAGAAAATTCCTGTTTAAATAAGAAATTATTGGAATATCTAAGGAGAAACAATTCAACACAGGAGAATTCACATTCGTCCTGGGATGTATATTGGAGATAGGTAGAGGGTAATTCTTTGCAGTCATATGATACGTCTGATCTTTTGTGATTAGAAGGTTGAGGGGTTGGTTCCATTCAAAGGAAATGCTGCGATACCATCAAAAAATGTATATACAACGTGAATGGGATGAACTCTGTCTACGTCAAAAAAAGTTAGAATTTCAGTAATGACATTTCACGATATCCGGTGTCTCCGACGTAAACACGTGTGTCGCCATCCCACGCAAAATTATTACAAAACATTAACGTCCAGTACCGCCGGTGGTCATTCGTCAAACTGACCAGTACAATTGACCTGTTATGTGGAGGTAAGACACGGCGTCACTAAAATATTGCACTGAGTTCCCCTTGATTTCAAAAATTCACAAACAACTTTTAAACAATAAAATCTACGAAATGTAAACTGGGTGTTTTATTAGATCACGACCACTGAAATAAAATACATCAAAATATTTGTCGAGTATATGACAGACTTAAAAAGTTGGCATTATGCGTCGGAGATTTGTTATCTTGTAAAAACAAATGTAATATTTCCCGTAAGCACTTTTTATTTGTGAGATTTTCTTCTGCACAAAAATTATTCTAAACGCTTCCTTTCACAACAAGGTGGCAAACCTTGACATTCGAGGTATGAATATATATAATCATTTAATAGAATAAAATCAGGGACGTATGATGTATGTATATATATATACATGTATATCATAAGTCATGATCAAGCTAACATGAATTTTGATCCAGTTCACGCCCGTTCCGTGCGGGACAGAAGATGATCCGAGATTTTGTAATATACGATATATTAACTATTTATATTTGCTGCCACGAGCGTAGCATCAATAGGGAACATGTAACCGATACGGCCGTTAGTTTTTGTTTTGTTTGTTGTTTACGAATCCACAAATGACGTCATCACAAATTTCACGTCAGGTAAACACAACCTAATACACATACAGGTAGATATTTACCTGGATCAAGGTGTGCCGACAGGTGCTACAGATGTCTTCATCCCATCCCTATCACGAGATTAGATTCCCTATTGTTGTATAGTGGGTTTAAGTGATATATAAGTGTTCTTTAGATCTAACTCAGAATATGATAAAAGCTTAGCTCTTATGGAACAAATGCATTGTAAAATTCTTTCTATACGCAAATTTAAAATTCTCACGGTTCACGAGAAATACTCTATACTTTGGCCTGGTAACGTGCATTGGACTAAGGCTCATTTCAGTCTGCAGGAATTACATACGAGACTAGGTGTGTTACAACGTATTGTAAATCTTCAGGGGGAGGAAGGCTTCGTGCATATGAATGATTAAGTGATCAAACTCTGATGTAACAGCCATGGAAAGATATGCATGTTCATATCTTATACGAGTGTGCATCAATTGTCGAGAGTCCTTGAGGTATATAGACTGAAATTGACATGAATATAGAACAGTTGCACGTGGCAGGTTGCAATGCATTTCATTTAAATACAGGTATTTTCTGTTGTCGCATGTCATATCGTCTGATATGGACATCCATCTGTCGAAATAGACACTTGGTATAAATTACAGACGTCAGATGTGTTTATTGGCACTAAAAATGGCGCCAATCGTTGATGGGTCGTAAAACAACACAAAAACAAAGAATTCCCACGTTAGAACACAATACCATGTAGTTATCATTGATTTAGTTGATAAAAGAACAGCTTTGAGATTAATGAACGAGACCGTATTTTTTAATTAGCGAATTAAAGGCTTGGTTAACAAACTATCCAGTATCGTCTAGTTGTAACTACATGTAACTAAATGCTGTTGGTATCACAAAATTTAAGCAACCAAGACTACTTTTTTATTATCAACTAAAAGTGAGTATACCAATATATTAATATGTTTATATGTTTCGTTTGTTTGTTACTTTTTCGTAACTAACTCGTCTAGTTGTTGTTGGGTTGTTAATAATTCATCACTACCTCGTCTAGTTATTGTTGGGTCGCTAAGAATTCATAACTACCTCGTCTAGTTGTTGTTGGGTCGTTAAGAATTCATAACTAACTCGTCTAGTTGTTGTTGGGTCGTTAAGAATTCATCACTAACTCGTCTAGTTGGTGTTGGGTCGTTAAGAATTCATCACTAACTCGTCTAGTTGTTGTTGGGTCGTTAAGAATTCATCACTAACTCGTTTAGTTGTTGTTGGGTCGTTAAGAATCCATAACTAACTCGTCTAGTTGTTGGGTCGTTAACAATCCATAACTAACTCGTCTAGTTGTTGGGTCGTTAACAATCCATAACTAACTCGTCTAGTTGTTGGGTCGTTAAGAATCCATAACTAACTCGTCTAGTTGTTGTTAGGTCGTTAACAATCCATAACTAACTCGTCTAGTTGTTGTTGGTCGTTAACAATCCATAACTAACTCGTCTAGTTGTTGAGTCGTTAAGAATCCACAACTAACTCGTCTAGTTGTTGTTGGGTCGTTAAGAATCCATCACTAACTCGTCTAGTTGTTGTTGGGTCGTTAAGAATTCATAACTAACTCGTCTAGTTGTTCTTGTTGGGTCGTTAATAATTCATAACTAACTCGTCTAGTTGTTGTTGGGTCGTTAGGAATTCATCACTAACTCGTCTAGTTGTTGCTGGGTCGTTAAGAATCCATAACTAACTCGTCTAGTTGTTGTTGGGTCGTTAAGAATACATAACTAACTCGTCTAGTTGTTGGGTCGTTAAGAATTCATAACTAACTCGTCTAGTTGTTGTTAGGTCGTTAAGAATCCATAACTAACTCGTCTAGTTGTTGTTAGGTCGTTAAGAATTCATAACTAACTCGTCTAGTTGTTGTTGTTAGGTCGTTAAGAATCCATAACTAACTCGTCTAGTTGTTGTTGTTAGGTCGTTAAGAATTCATAACTAACTCGTCTAGTTGTTGCTGGGTCGTTAAGAATCCATAACTAACTAGTCTAGTTGTTGTTGGGTCGTTAAGAATTCATAACTAACTCGTCTAGTTGTTGCTGGGTCGTTAAGAATCCATAACTAACTCGTCTAGTTGTTGTTGGGTCGTTAAGAATCCATAACTAACTCGTCTAGTTGTTGGGTCGTTAATAATCCATAACTAACTCGTCTAGTTGTTGGGTCGTTAATAATTCATAACTAACTCGTCTAGTTGTTGTTGGGTCGTTAATAATTCATAACTAACTCTTCTAGTTGTTGTTGGGTCGTTAAGAATACATAACTAACTCGTCTAGTTGTTGTTGGGTCGTTAAGAATACATAACTAACTCGTCTAGTTGTTGTTGGGTCGTTAAGAATCCATAACTAACTCGTCTAGTTGTTGGGTCGTTAATAATCCATAACTAACTCGTCTAGTTGTTGTTGGTCGTTAAGAATCCATAACTAACTCGTCTAGTTGTTGGGTCGTTAATAATCCATAACTAACTCGTCTAGTTGTTGTTGGTCGTTAACAATCCATAACTAACTCGTCTAGTTGTTGTTGGTCGTTAAGAATCCATAACTAACTCGTCTAGTTGTTGGGTCGTTAAGAATTCATCACTAACTCGTCTAGTTGTTGTTGGGTCGTTAAGAATCCATAACTAACTCGTCTAGTTGTTGTTGGGTCGTTAATAATCCATAACTAACTCGTTTAGTTGTTGTTGGGTCGTTAAGAATCCATAACTAACTCGTCTAGTTGTTGGGTCGTTAAGAATTCATAACTAACTCGTCTAGTTGTTGTTGGGTCGTTAATAATTCATAACTAACTCGTCTAGTTGTTGGGTCGTTAATAATCCATAACTAACTCGTCTAGTTGTTGGGTCGTTAACAATCCATAACTAACTCGTCTAGTTGTTGTTGGGTCGTTAAGAATTCATCACTAACTCGTCTAGTTGTTGTTGGGTCGTTAAGAATCCATAACTAACTCGTCTAGTTGTTGTTGGGTCGTTAAGAATACATAACTAACTCGTCTAGTTGTTGTTGGGTCGTTAAGAATCCATAACTAACTCGTCTAGTTGTTGTTGGGTCGTTAAGAATACATAACTAACTCGTCTAGTTGTTGTTGGGTCGTTAAGAATCCATAACTAACTCGTCTAGTTGTTGTTGGGTCGTTAAGAATTCATAACTAACTCGTCTAGTTGTTGTTGTTAGGTCGTTAAGAATCCATAACTAACTCGTCTAGTTGTTGTTGGGTCGTTAAGAATTCATAAATAACTCGTCTAGTTGTTGTTGGGTCGTTAATAATCAATAACTAACTCGTCTAGTTGTTGTTGGTCGTTAAGAATTCATAACTAACTCGTCTAATTGTTGTTGGGTCGTTAAGAATCCATAACTAACTCGTTTAGTTGTTGTTGGGTCGTTAAGGATTCATAACTAACTCGTCTAGTTGTTGGGTCGTAAAGAATCCATAACTAACTCGTCTAGTTGTTGTTGGGTCGTTAAGAATTCATAACTAACTCGTCTAGTTGTTGTTGGTCGTTAAGAATCCATAACTAACTCGTCTAGTTGTTGCTGGGTCGTTAATAATCCATAACTAACTCGTCTAGTTGTTGTTGGGTCGTTAATAATCCATAACTAACTCGTCTAGTTGTTGTTGGGTCGTTAAGAATTCATAACTAACTCGTCTAGTTGTTGTTGGGTCGTTAAGAATCCATAACTAACTCGTCTAGTTGTTGTTGGTCGTTAAGAATTCATAACTAACTCGTCTAGTTGTTGTTGGGTCGTTAATAATCCATAACTAACTCGTCTAGTTGTTGTTGGGTCGTTAAGAATCCATAACTAACTCGTCTAGTTGTTGGGTCGTTAACAATCCATATCTAACTCGTCTAGTTGTTGTTGGGTCGTTAAGAATACATAACTAACTCGTCTAGTTGTTGTTGGGTCGTTAATAATCCATAACTAACTGGTCTAGTTGTTGTTGGGTCGTTAAGAATCCATAACTAACTCGTCTAGTTGTTGGGTCGTTAATAATCCATATCTAACTCGTCTAGTTGTTGGGTCGTAAATAATCCATATCTAACTCGTCTAGTTGTTGGGTCGTAAATAATCCATAACTAACTGGTCTAGTTGTTGTTGGGTCGTTAAGAATCCATAACTAACTAGTCTAGTTGTTGTTGGGTCGTTAAGGATTCATAACTAACTCGTCTAGTTGTTGTTGGGTCGTTAAGAATCCATAACTAACTCGTCTAGTTGTTGTTGGGTCGTAAATAATCCATAACTAACTCGTCTAGTTGTTGTTGGGTCGTTAAGAATCCATAACTAACTAGTCTAGTTGTTGTTGGGTCGTTAAGGATTCATAACTAACTCGTCTAGTTGTTGTTGGGTCGTAAATAATCCATAACTAACTCGTCTAGTTGTTGTTGGGTCGTTAAGAATCCATAACTTACTCGTCTAGTTGTTGTTGGGTCGTTAAGAATTCATAACTAACTCGTCTAGTTGTTGGGTCGTTAACAATCCATATCTAACTCGTCTAGTTGTTGAGTCGTTAATAATCCATAACTAACTAGTCTAGTTGTTGTTGGGTCGTTTAAGAATTCATAACTAACTCGTCTAGTTGTTGGGTCGTTAATAATCCATATCTAACTCGTCTAGTTGTTGGGTCGTTAATAATCCATAACTAACTCGTCTAGTTGTTGTTGGGTCGTTAAGAATCCATAACTAACTAGTCTAGTTGTTGTTGGGTCGTTAAGAATCCATAACTAACTAGTCTAGTTGTTGTTGGGTCGTTAAGGATTCATAACTAACTCGTCTAGTTGTTGTTTGGTCGTTAAGAATTCATAACTAACTCGTCTAGTTGTTGTTGGGTCGTTAAGAATTCATAACTAACTCGTCTAGTTGTTTTTGGGTCGTTAAGAATTCATAACTAACTCGTCTAGTTGTTGTTGGGTCGTTAAGAATTCATAACTAACTCGTCTAGTTGTTGGGTCGTTAAGAATTCATAACTAACTCGTCTAGTTGTTGTTGGGTCGTTAAGAATCCATAATTAACTGGTCTAGTTGTTGCTGGGTCGTTAAGAATTCATAACTAACTCGTCTAGTTGTTGTTGGGTCGTTAAGAATCCATAATTAACTGGTCTAGTTGCTGTTGGGTCGTTAAGAATCCATAACTTACTCGTCTAGTTGTTGTTGGGTCGTTAAGAATTCATAACTAACTCGTCTAGTTGTTGGGTCGTTAATAATCCATATCTAACTCGTCTAGTTGTTGGGTCGTTAATAATCCATAACTAACTAGTCTAGTTGTTGTTGGGTCGTTTAAGAATTCATAACTAACTCGTCTAGTTGTTGGGTCGTTAATAATCCATATCTAACTCGTCTAGTTGTTGGGTCGTTAATAATCCATAACTAACTCGTCTAGTTGTTGTTGGGTCGTTAAGAATCCATAACTAACTAGTCTAGTTGTTGTTGGGTCGTTAAGGATTCATAACTAACTCGTCTAGTTGTTGTTTGGTCGTTAAGAATTCATAACTAACTCGTCTAGTTGTTGTTGGGTCGTTAAGAATTCATAACTAACTCGTCTAGTTGTTGTTGGGTCGTTAAGAATTCATAACTAACTCGTCTAGTTGTTGTTGGGTCGTTAAGAATTCATAACTAACTCGTCTAGTTGTTGTTGGGTCGGTAAGAATTCATAACTAACTCGTCTAGTTGTTGTTGGTCGTTAATAATTCATAACTAACTCGTCTAGTTGTTGTTGGGTCGTTAAGAATTCATAACTAACTCGTCTAGTTGTTGGGTCGTTAATAATCCATATCTAACTCGTCTAGTTGTTGGGTCGTTAATAATTCATAACTAACTAGTCTAGTTGTTGTTGGGTCGTTTAAGAATTCATAACTAACTCGTCTAGTTGTTGGGTCGTTAATAATCCATATCTAACTCGTCTAGTTGTTGGGTCGTTAATAATCCATAACTAACTGGTCTAGTTGTTGTTGGGTCGTTAAGAATCCATAACTAACTAGTCTAGTTGTTGTTGGGTCGTTAAGGATTCATAACTAACTCGTCTAGTTGTTGTTTGGTCGTTAAGAATTCATAACTAACTCGTCTAGTTGTTGTTGGGTCGTTAAGAATTCATAACTAACTCGTCTAGTTGTTGTTGGGTCGTTAAGAATTCATAACTAACTCGTCTAGTTGTTGTTGGGTCGTTAAGAATTCATAACTAACTCGTCTAGTTGTTGTTGGGTCGGTAAGAATTCGTAACTAACTCGTCTAGTTGTTGTTGGTCGTTAATAATTCATAACTAACTCGTCTAGTTGTTGTTGGGTCGTTAAGAATTCATAACTAACTCGTCTAGTTGTTGTTGGTCGTTAATAATTCATAACTAACTCGTCTAGTTGTTGTTGGGTCGTTAAGAATTCATAACTAACTCGTCTAGTTGTTGTTGGTCGTTAATAATTCATAACTAACTCGTCTAGTTGTTGTTGGGTCGTTAAGAATACATAACTAACTCGTCTAGTTGTTGTTGGGTCGTTAATAATTCATAACTAACTCGTCTAGTTGTTGTTGGGTCGTTAAGAATCCATAACTAACTCGTCTAGTTGTTGTTGGGTCGTTAATAATTCATAACTAACTCGTCTAGTTGTTGTTGGGTCGTTAAGAATACATAACTTACTCCTTTAGTTGTTGTTGGGTCGTTAAGAATTCATAACTTACTCCTTTAGTTGTTTGAATTGACGTTATTTTACCATTTGTTTTGATGACTACAATGGATATTCCATCGTTCCCATGCAAAAACTCGGAACATGTTCTATCGTTAACAAACTTTAGATATTTACAATTGATACATATATTTATAGGTTTGCAAATTACATAAAAACACAAGTTTGTTAATGAAGTAAGCAGCATGAACTTCATTCGAAATAAATAAGTTTGTTTAAAATTTCATGAATAAATTCTTGTTACAACTATTTTATCTAACGTTTACTGTTTAAATTTTATTGTCAGTAATTTGATACTAGTAGTAAATGATAAAGTCGCCCGACTGCCACATACGGTAATTACTTTAGTAAATCATCATACCATATATGGTATCATTTGACACGTGCTTTGACTTCGGAAAGTCACAAGCGACCTCGTGATAAAACACCATGGTACGTTTTAATCTCGAACTCACGAGGTCAAAAGGTTATCTCCCGTGTGACGTCATGGTGAGGTCCTCTCCTTTGACCGGCGTGATAAGGACACCTACTCGGGGTCGTATCGATAATGACGACTATAATAGGATTCACATTTCAGTCGATATCTGATTATTTATTCAGCCTCCCGCGATACTTGTAGACTCCCCGAGATAAAGTCACTCCTTAGGTACAATCTTGATCGAACGATGGGACGGAGAATTCGCGATCTAACACTTGTAGATCTGGAAATACCGATAGATGCGTGTCACATATTTAACAATGTTTAAAAATACAGAACATTTGGTGAAGTGCAGTTGTATTTTGATTGGCATGTTGTTTAACGTATGCCAAAACAGAACGGGCGTTCTGTTAAAACTAAAACACTATAACAAATATTTTACTGTAACTTCCATCTCCTGGAAAAATTATTAAACTGTTTTTTATTATCATATTTACCAGGTACTCGTTAGAATTTGATGGGAAAATCTTAAAATACAATGGAAATTGATGTACGATCTTGTACATGTGAACCGGCTGTATGATAGTTAAAGATTTAGAGATTGGTTATTCAGAGGCTACGATTGAACGCAACATATTTAGGAGTTACAGGGGGAAACATTGTTGTTTTTACAGTCGAAATTCACATTATTTTCAAACATGCATAGCTGGAAACTAAACATTAACACATACTATATCGGTATGCATTTCATTACTGACCTTAAGCAACCTCAGGCTGTATAAAAGGGTTTCATATAGAAAGGACTGGTCACTCTTGTTTTAAGGGATCCAGAGTCCAACACTCTCTCTGGACAAATTGTTTTATATAAAATTTAGTCTACGGACAATGTGTTACTGACCTCTAAACAGGAAGAGCTGGCTTCATCTGAGATATTATCAAACAGACTGAGAACATCTGTCGTAGGACAAACGACAAAATCTGTCATAAATACAATAATTAGTGTACGTATTGTTGAGAAAATGATTTATTTTCATCTTTAACTGAGATTATATACATACTGGGGTTATTGACCGATGTTTATTGACCACTAAATACAACCGAGCTGACAATAAACCACTATAAGAGGATACGGGAAATGTGTTTTTATAAGGAGACCGGACGGGGACTCTCCGGTCGACGTTATGAGAAGGCGCCACGGCGGACCAGTATGTGGCTATTATTACGGTTCTTTGGCGTGATTCATGATCGTATTTTTATCGGCCTATGTCCCTCTTGATCAGTCCTAATACTCATTGATTATGACGAACCAGGGTCCGTTATCTGTCATTCTGGACCCCTAACACGTGGAAATCCCCTCAGAGGATTAGCTGTAATCCGATAGAACACCTCAATAATCCCCACTATAAGGTCGACCTGTATTAGAGGCGAGGAGAACTATCTCGTTACGATATGGTTTACTCAATACATACCCAGGAAGCCATCACGTTTCCCAGGGGAATTATATTCTGACACCTTTACTGCGAAGAATGGACAACAAAATGTGTGTATCTGTAAAAAAGGGATAATTGAGGGAACTGACAAACACCTACGAATGGTATTTGGCATCGCTTTAAAGTAAAACCGTAAATGTATCATTAAGCTGTTACGAGAACGTTAAACTCCGTACCACCATATGACTATATTAATGATCCTCTCCAACACAGACGGCAAACACTCCTCTGGTACAATTGTCTATAAAAACCAATGTCATGACCTGTCCCCCGCTCTATAATTCATTTGATATCTAGTCAGCAAAAACAATTTAACATTGCTAATTAAGATGCATTAAGCATCGCCTTAATAGTGTGTGAAGTTGTCTAGCACCTGTTCATGAATGTATTGCGGAATATGCATGAATCCTATATGTGTATTGTGTGTTCCTGATGAAAGAAATAACTGATATCTACAAAAAGATAAAAGCCGGAAGTCTGTATTGGTGAAGTTAACGGTAGAACGTTCAATACTACCGTTAAATATGACAAGTTAGCATTTCTATCCAAAAGATAACTCGTTTTACAATCTCTAAAAGAAGGATAGCTTTTGATGTCTATAGGGATATCCGATATATAATAAATATATATGATATGATTATTATTACATAACATATCTCTTTATTTCAGAGATATTTCAATTTCATTTTAACAATTTCGTATTCAAACAATAAATATATCTAATATGATTATTACTACATAACATGTTATCTCTTTATTTCAGAGACATTTCAATTTCATTTAGATTATTTCTTATTCATTTTTGATATTTGGGAATCTTGACTTAGTCTTCCATAGTGATAAAGAGGAAATGATTCAAAATGATACCATGATTGCTCTGATACACCGATCGGTGAAATGCGAGACGTTTAAATGGACTTGTGGGGTCCTCCATCGACCAATATAAGACACCTGTATATCTATATTGTGTATTAATGTAAACATAATTCGTCTTGATTCATCATACATAAAACTCACACACACTACAAAACATTATAAACAAAAAATGAGGAAATTTTCAAACAATGTCATCTATCAAATTCACTCATCCGTACACCAGCTATGCCTGTGGTATATAAACTCATTATGCTCAGGTACACGAGTGAAAACTGTGTCCGTTAAATATTGATATGACTAATAGACAGGTGTTCACGTGTCATTTTTACCTGCTATTAATTGTGACGGATAAATTGAGCGGTTTACACGTCGTAATTGAGCTGTACATTGTAGATTTGACAGTTTAAAAGGAAGTTTATTTTTTTACTTTTTAGAAATCTTGCCTTAGGGGAATATGATAAAGGACAGCACTAAGAGTCACATTCCTGTGGTCAGTTTCTCGGACATGGGCTATTTGTACCGACATGTACTTTATTATTGTACTGATGTGTACTGATATGCTATTTAACGTGACCCCTACAAACGTGGTCACTTCACCAATACGTAAGTCACGATGCGTGAGGCGAAGTCGTACTTTAAGTCTGTTGTACTTCAGCGAACGGTTCTATAATCACGAAAGAAACGTAACACAACTTCTTTATGACGTCACTACAAACATATTTATTGGCTAAACTGATACCTGGCAAAAGGTGCTGGTCAAAATAATGTAAAGCATGGCGTGCGCTTATAACAAAATTGTTAAAATCTAAGCCGCTAGCTGGGCATACTTACTAAAGACAAACAAGATATTAACACCTTTCTACAATGGGAGAGTTCGATACAGCAGAGCCAGAAATATGAACTGAACTGCATCATTTACCTGTTTCATTCTTCTAGGACTCGTCATTTGCTGCCAGACCGATCACAATGTCGCGTCGCCTAAGATTGCCAAGATTTCGTACACGCGAATCATTACCCAGTACGAACAGTGTAAGATATCAATGGGAATAAATCCCATGTTGTACAGAATATCTTCATACTTACTTTTGTTAATAGTAGACATTGCAAATTGTAAGCAGTGTTTATATGTCTTAAATTAATTTGAGTTAACATCGTAATACCGACATACGTAACAACTCTCTTAAATATACAAATACTAAAACCCGTCACCCACATAAAACTTGGGATATTAACATCCTCCATTTGTTTCCTCTTAACTCTATCTTTGTGTTTTTTCTTACTCTATGCGTTCCATTGACACCTGTCGTCACACATTGACACCTGTCGTCACACATTGTATGACACTAGCTGTTGCGAGGACATTAAACTCCTAAAAACAAAACACAAATTTGCATAATACATATTACATAAATGACAAGGCATTTCCTCGCGAGGGACTATGTACCATTTCCATTCTCCTCTCCAGGGACTCTGGACCATTTCCATTCTGCTTTCGTCACGAGGGACACTGTACCACTTCCATTCTCCTTTCCTCGCGAGGGACTGAACCATTCTCCATTTTTGGGTTTTAAGTTCGGAACTTGCACTTTAGATTCCTTATAATTTGGTCTTCTCTAAGAATATTGGTTCGTCGCCTTAGACACAATGGTAACGATTCACAGACCGTTCCTGATGTTGACGTCCGCGCTAATGCGCGTGTCTAGTCTATTTCTGTCAATGTGTATTCGAAATTGTTCTGTTCCAAACACCAGGCCTATATGTGTTGTTTAACGATCCATTAACAGCCAGGGTCATTTAAGAACGTGCCAGGTTTTGGAGGTGGAGGAAAGCCGGAAAAACCACTGACTTACGTCAGTTCCAGGCAACTGCCCCACGTGGGTTTCGAACTCGCAACACTGAGGTGGGGGGCTAGTGATAAAGTGTCGGGACACCTTAACCACTCGGCCACCGCGACCCCTTGTGTTTCTTGTGTTTCGGCCGCATCAATTGAATTATATAGTTTTAACCTGATATATATTTGTTTTAGCTTTACGTAGCCTGACGGTGTGTTAAAGGTCACAGGTAGGTTATGGTTTACCTCCATCATATGTAACACCTGTTATATAGTTCCGAACAGTTACGAACCTAGGGCATTATATTGACAGGTCTGTCATGCGAAATAAAAACTTGACCACAAACTTTCCTGGTGAATCAGTAGGATTTGGTAAGTTGTACGTATGATGTATAGAGGTTGTAAACTGCCGTCGGAGTTACGTAAAGATTCGATCGACGTATGTTTAGGTTCCGTGCTCGTGTCTGTCAATCATAAAGGTGTGGCTTTTGTTTGTGGGGAACTATGCAATAATGCTACACCCAACGTGACAATATCTCCATATCTGTGGTCTCATTGATGAGAATAATGCTTTATCACTCACCAAATAAAGACTTTATTAATTCACGAAACAGTCGCTCGTCACTCAATGAACAACGATTGCATTAAAAAATGAAAACAAATATATAAAAAAAAAAGAAATACAGGTAAAGTAAGTCAAGAAGCGTATTTGGTGTGACGATACACAAATCTGGGATCACATGTACTACAATTATTTATACCCATAATTTAACCACCGGACAAACTAGCTTCACACCAATCCAGACAGACTGTTCAGACAATGTCCCGAGGCTTTCCGAATGTCGAACTTTCGATCGATAACGATCAGCGGCCATCTTTGATCTGTGATTTCAGACCTGGATTACTTATGTAACCCGGATTGTATACGAGGCAGATCCGCCGTTATATCAAAATATCTCTATTGTGTTGGATTTTATTTGCCTCGTTAAACTATCGTATCGGCATCCTAACTGTCTACGGACATACCCTTACATCAGTTTCGCCATTTTGCCTTTCTCCACTAGTTGTTAGGCCAATGATATGGCTGATAATGAAATCTCTTTTTAAGATTGCGGTTGATACTAAAGAGTGTTAATGTCTCTGTGTCTATCTTAGTCGAAATATTGACATAAAATATTTATCGATAAATTTAGCTTACAGAAGTTATGGCACGGCGTTTGTTTTCCATCCATTGTCCGTGTTATCGGAATCGAACGGACCGCCAGTTATATAGATATTACATCTACAAGTGTACTAAATTTAATCGTTTCCATGGTTGTCCCACCACCAGTATCAGATCATCAAATCAGTTTCGCTTTTATATTTGTCTGTTGATCTTACGGATTCTACCAACCAATAAAAAAAAATAGTACAAGTAATCTCAATATCTTAAATCCCCGAGTTTCTTTCCCTGGCAGTATTGGACAGACTGTTGCAGCGACTGTTTAACACTAACATGACTTATATCAACTATGTTTCCTTTTTTCTAAATATATTTTCGGAATTCCATTTGGTCGTTTTAAAATAAACCCCTCAAATAGTCACAAATGTATAGTTATATTCTACAACATTCTCCGGAAAAGGAATTCCGTCTGTTTTTACAATAAAATTTCACGATAATATTAAACTGGTTCCTGGTGCAATCCTATTATGCAAACCCGGACACGCTATTATACCTGCGCACGTCATGGTATGGCTAAATTGCGTGATGGGCGAGAACAAAGCAGTTCGCGTAGACGACACCGCGTGAAGACAAGTCTAGGGAACGAGTGTCACGCTAACCTGAAAACGATTTGATATCAAAGTAATGATTCTGGAGACGGGATGAGCAACTTTCTTGAGCATTCAGACGCCATCATGACGATGAAGCGAGGTGCAAGGAGCGGGGTATACGAATGCGCCCAATGACCCTGTTTGACCTTTACCAGACGCAAAGCTGGGTTTGTTGAAACATAAAACCAGTGCTATTTCCTATATAGCCAGTTTAGGTTTGCTCACACCCATAAGGAACCAATGTAGCGTCACAAAAATATACTATTTTTAGAACTATATAAATATAATCTAGCAGGTTTATCCGCCTGAGACTTTACATGGAAATTAGTATGCATGGGTTTGCCCCGCCTATTTGTGGTGAGATAATTAACGGGGATTTCTGACTTAACAGGATACCGTGAAACCGCATCCTTGTTGTTTGTGATCACATGGCGATCCAGACATAATATGTCAATGCCATCTTCAAACAAAATCATATTCAATGCATTGACAAAAAAATCGAATGTTAATTCAATCGTTTGCCATAATTCATGAGTAACGTTTTCACCGACCTATAATGAGTTCCGCTTGTTATAATAACATGTTGTAATACTGACAAAGTTATTTTGAGATGTGTTGTTTCCGTCGCCACAGTGCAATACATCCGCCAATATATATAAGATGATTCGTTGTAGTGTCATCGACTTTATATTTGACCAAGTCCCGTCAGAAACAACTCCCAAACAAAACAATTCAAAGTTCAACGTCATCAACATGGGTGTACTTCCGGAAGATGTCGTGAGCAGAGGACATTGGGCACAACTTGGCGCCACTGTCACCGACACCGCGACCTGCTCGGGTAGATCGTCTGACGAGGTTATATCGGACAACGCCGGAATCAAGTTTACATACGGGTCATCACTTTCATCTTTAGTGTCGTCAATCAAACTAAGGGCGAAATGTATATCCTTAATACCACTCACGTGGACTCTGATGGGCAGAGCGCGTGGACTCTGGACCTGAATTGACTGATTTTAAATTCATTATAATTACATGTATCTGGCTGATTCTGAAATTATTCATTAATTGTCATGGGTTTAAATGACTAAATTATACCATTACGTTAACATGTTCAACCGAAGGATTTTAACAGAAAATTTCAGTCTGCCGGAATTCTATCTTATCGTTCAGTTACCACGTGCACTGTACAAGTCTTAAAGTTATCCCTACGTTAAACAAGGGCTCGTTCGTTTATGCAGACAACCCGATTCGTCTGCCTTTAAATGTAATATTTCAACCATACATCCTGGCAGACCTGTACATGTTAATACAGGTCTTGGAAGACCAGGTCCGTCCCTGTTTCGTAAACAAACAACTGGTCCAACCTTTTAGACCGCGATAAACAAACAACTCTGGTCCAACCGTTTAGACCGCGATAAACACACAACTCTGGTCTAACCGTTTATACCGCGATAAACAAACAACTCTGGTATAACCGTTTCGACCGCGGTAAACAAACAACCCTGGGCCAACCGTTTAGACCGCGATAAACAAACAACTCTGGTCCAACCGTTTAGACCGCGATAAACAAACAACTCTGGTCCAACCGTTTAGACCGCGATAAACAAACAACTCTGGTCCAACTGTTTAGACCGTGTTAAACGGACATCTTTGGTCCAACTGTTTAGACCGCGATAAACAAACAACTCTGGTCCAACCGTTTAGACCGCGATAAACAAACAACTCTGGTCCAACCGTTTAGACCGCGATAAACGAACATCTCTGGTCTAACCGTTTAGACCGCGATAAACGGACAATTCTGGTCCAACCGTTTAGACCATGTTAAACGGACATCTCTGGTCCAACTGTTTAGACCATGTTAAACGGACATCTTTGGTCCAACTGTTTAGACCGCGATAAACAAACAACTCTGGTCCAACCGTTTAGACCGCGATAAACAAACAACTCTGGTCCAACCGTTTAGACCGCGATAAACACACAACTCTGGTCTAACCGTTTATACCGCGATAAACAAACAACTCTGGTATAACCGTTTCGACCGCGATAAACAAACAACTCTGGTCCAACCGTTTAGACCGCGATAAACAAACAACTCTGGTCCAACCGTTTAGACCGCGATAAACAAACAACTCTGGTCCAACTGTTTAGACCGTGTTAAACGGACATCTTTGGTCCAACTGTTTAGACCGCGATAAACAAACAACTCTGGTCCAACCGTTTAGACCGCGATAAACAAACAACTCTGGTCTAACCGTTTAGACCGCGATAAACGGACAATTCTGGTCCAACCGTTTAGACCATGTTAGACGGACATATCTGGTCCAACTGTTTAGACCGCGATAAACAAACAACTCCGGTCCAGCCGTTTAGACCGCGATAAACAAACAATGCTGGTCCAACCGTTTAGACCGCGATAAACAAACAACTCTGGTCCAACTGCTTAGACCGCCATAAACGAACAACTCTGGTTCAACCGTTTGAACCGCGATGAACGAACAACTCTGGTTCAACCGTTTGAACCGCGATGAACGAACCACTCTGGTTCAACCGTTTAGACCGCGATGAACGAACAAGCTGAAGAACTCTACCTACTACCCCCATTGCATGATCGTAAGAGGCTAATAAATCTGGGACCTTATCCTTCCTCTATAAACTTATAGTGATCATATTTGGTGATCTGGATGCAGCGTGCGAGGGGTTTTACTTTGGAGGGAAGCTGGAGTATCCAGAGAAAATCCCCGTGGCCGGACAGGTGATCCCTAACCTTTCCACGTCCAATTGGGGAATCGAACCGCGGTCGCCTAGGTGAAAGGCAAGTGTGTTACCACTGTGTCACCCGGCCTCCTCAAATAAAGAAGTTACATCTATTTAACCATTTCTCACCATCATTCACTGTAAACATACGTTAATTGACAAACAGACAGAAAAGTACATTTCAACTTTTATAAAGGAAACGCGTTCTGCAAAGTCACAGTTGTAACGTTAAGGTATGTAGCTCATTCACATTATTATTCTTTCCGTTCATTAAAACAGGATAAGGTTTCTATTATAAACATGTTATCTCACGTAATACAACATCGTCGCTACCATTAACGTGCATCGTAGATTAGATATATTTGTAAGCATGCTTCATAGTCGACTGTCATTAATGCAGAATGAAGACTTTGATCTTTCACCTCCAAATACATTTCTTATCCATGGAGGACTAGGTTTACTTTACAATAAACACACAACAGTACACAATCATTATTTATCTTTTACAATTTCTAGCGTACCTGGTGACAGAAAGAATGATTGATAATCTTATATTTCAAACAGATGATAATATCAATTCTTCCCTTCCATTTGTGTGTACTTTAAAACACAAATAAGTCGCTATTAATATCTTTTAAAGGTCGACTTCAAACAAGATTACATTATAAACATGAATGAATATGTAATTCTCATCACGGAAAAGTCCAATCAAGAAAACACGAATGTTTTCATTGAAGTTGACATTAAACAAAAGGCCAAAACAGATTACACAGGTAGGGAGACCTTCTGAGTGACAGCGATAACAACGATTGTCAGGATTCTGACAAGTTGACCATGCGAACAGTCATCATTAATTGTCTAATAATCCTGTAATTAAGACAATACACTATTATTGTGTCCACAAGTACATTACGACCCTGTTGATAATCGATCGTGGTGACCTTTAAGACGATCACATGACCTTCTGCCAAGTCCGCACTGCGCCAATGGCCGTGTTGACATGGCAATCATGTCGCGTGCACTGGTGCGCACGACCCTAAACGATTGGCAGACGACATTTTGCTCCCAGAGTCGTTTGATAAGATGACGTGATGACTTGACAAGGGTGTACATTGAAGATAGAACTTTTTTGTGACATGGGAGTTAATGAAACCTCAGGGTTAGATGTATATCCGACCCGCCTTGTTTCGGAACATATACATTTGTTGTTCTTTGCGGTTTAATGATCGGCGCGAACACATCCTCTCGATTAGACAAATAGCTTATCAAACAGGATTATTGCATGCCCTCCATGACTATGCGTTTAGTCAGCACATTTTACAGATACGAAGCGATTTTCGGTAGCGCGACTAGCTGAAATCAAAGCATTCTGAGACACAATAGTCAAGTTACATCTTAATTTTTTGATGTTCGAAAACTGAAATTTACACAGGTAAGCATGACTGCAGTTTTACAATATTCGATTTTGTTTTAAAGTCTGTGTTTAAATCAATTTTTTAAAAGGGCGTTTTCGGCTTTATTGCGGTTATTTGAAGCGTTTGTCAACCAGTTGAGGAAATCATTTGCATATTTTAGAATGAGAATTTAAATAACTTCCGTCAGCTGAACAAAATGGCCTAATTTATTTCACAACTCTATGGTGCGTAATTAAATAAAGGAACTGTTTAGTTAACAGATTCGTGACGTCATGTTAAGAACTACACAGACGCGTACGGGTAGGCACCAAAATGCTGGCGTACCATTTCAGTGAGCAGAAACGTCTCGCTTTGAAAAATATTTTTCTGAATAAAAACAGTTCCGTTTTCTGTGCATTTCATGTCATTGTTTTGTTTGTTTTGTTTTTGTTTGTTTATTGTCTATCTTTCACACTAAAGACGCGGAGACTAGTTTCTGTTTGTAACACGGTACAAATAGAAAACTAAAACAGGACAATTTTATCTAGCTACACTTGCATCATCCGCTTAATAAGTTTGATATCAGACGTTCTTGTCACCTTCATTTGAGTAACTGACTTTTAAAATTCAGTCGAAGAACGAACAAAATAGCCACGTATATCTAAACGGAAATACAAATGTATGTTCCTAAAGCGCAAATGATAAAACAAGGATAAAACATGAACATAATATTGATTTACATTTACGTCCTGTACAGTGAGAACAGGACCATGTGTTCCGGAAAGATAAGCGCCCCGTTCTGATTAAAACACCGTAACACTCTCGTCTCTGGCATCAACGAATAAAAATAGCAAAGCGTCCTTCAATCCGTGTTGTTTCTTATATTATTATGCCATTGATGTTCTATTTTACCACTGTTACAATACCAACATAATATCGAAACCGTAATTCTTACTTAAAATCGGTAAAACGAGGGCAAAAATAATACAGAATACCGACATAATAACGAAACCGTAATTCTTACTTTATCAAAACTTCATTGAAGCCACTCGCCGTAACCGGATCTAGTCTGAATCTTTATCGAAACTTCATTGAAGACATCCGCCGTAACCGGATCTAGTCTGAATCTTTATTGAAACTTAGTTGAAGACATCCGCTGTAACCAGATCTAGTCTGAATCTTTATCGAAACTTCACTGAAGACACCCGCCGTAACCAGATCTAATCTGAATCTTTATCGAAACTTCATTGTAGACACCCGCCGTAACCGGATCTAGTCTGAATCTTTATCGAAACTTCATTGTAGACACCCGCCGTAACCGGATCTAGTCTGAATCTTTATCGAAACTTCATTGTAGACACCCGCCGTAACCGGATCTAAAGTGTGAATAAAATGTGCTTATATTTAATCAAGAAACGATTTACAGAACCATTTTATTTCTGTTGTGTTTACAGACATGGGTTCCTTTGGCTCTATGCTTCAAGGACCCGGGAGTTTTAAAATCGCTTATTATTAATTGTAAAAACTCCCGAAGTATTCCCAGACATGTCGATATTATAAAGTTGGAAAACGTTCCGATCCCATGACATACCGTTGATCATTTTCACATAAACTTATAGGGACACCGTGGTTAAGCTAAGTATTTAGGGTCAAGCTTCACATCAATAAAAACTGGGCATGTACCAAATGAATTCGTCACCGGGAGTTTTACGCTGAGCTTCGATTCAATTGAAATACGATGGATTTGGAACCGAGATTTCGTTTGGGCGCACTTTGCTGGCAGTCGACTTTGTATCGGCAGTCTCACATAAGATACACTAAGCCGGGATGGGGATACTCACGTTCCGCAGCAGGTATGTCAAATATAAATAACAGTGAATACATATTATTCGAAGAGTTAACCCCGTACTATTTGTGGATAAACTTACGGTTCTGTAAACATTGTTAATAACAAACGACTTTCTCTTTCATGCGATACCTTCTCAGTGGCACGTATTCGTATTTGGCGATACATATTTATCAAACTGTGTTTGATTTCTAGCCAAGGAAGTATTTATTCCTACAGAAAACCAACAACACTTACACTTTTAATGGCTCGTGACCAACTTCTACTTTATTTCCGATCCCGTTTCCTGTTAAACAGGACTTAGACGAGCATTCCTGCATGTAAAGCAGACCCTCGAAGATAATTCACCGACACGCGCGAGCGACAACAAGCATGCGATGCACGAGATACCGAAAATTGTCGACAGCCTCGTCCAAGTCACCAAAATGTTTGTCGACTAGTAAAATTTCGTGTAGTTTGATACAAGAACGAAACCAGCGTACTCTGTACGTAGACATCAATAACAGGGATGTACGATCGAGGAGTGTTTTTGTTTTCAAAATCCGTGGAATCAGATACTTTAAGTGATATTATCTTTGAATACGAATGTCATTTTATGACACATTGTCCGAATGCTGCCTATGTAGATGTTTTGACCGGGATTCGAACCTTTGATCACGAAGACTTTCAAACATTAACTTTTCGGTTGCCGAGTTTAAAAGTTAGGACAGATATAGTTTCATTAACATAATAAAAAAAAAACTGAGCAATTCTGTAAAGTAATCAAAGTTTAATGACATCCTGACTACTTACTACAGGAAAGAATGACTGCCATTGATGTATCGATCGTCATGAGTCGTCAATTCTAAACTCGTGATACGCTATTGAACTTTTTTATATGTGTTTAATAACTTTGTGATTTGTTTCCCTACCTTCTCGATAAAACAAACATAATTGGATATTAAACATCGAGTACAGTTGTAGACTGAAGCGGTGACAGAAGGTGATTTGTCAAATTAGAGAAACAGATTAATTAATAATACTTACTAGATAGCACGCGATGATACTTCATAGACGTCAATCAAAGTGGGGTTTGTTTGTGATGATTCATCACAATTAAACAAGCTGTTTATTTTATCTGCAATGCAAATTTCAAAGTTTGTCAATGACGTAATCGTCCGGGTTGCCCTACTAGAAATCGCTACCGGTTAAAATGTATACTACATAAGTTTGTGCTGTCTTAGAGATACAGACTGGCTTATCGGTCGATATGCGAGGGTCTACGTATATATCTGATAACTTCGTGCCCTTGATAATGCTATAACATACTGCTCACCACACCTTAGTATGGCGATATCATACCTTACAAAGTAAATGTAGTCTTAGTTATAGGATCGAGAACTGATCCACCCGGGACCAAGTAGACCTTGGGTAAAACAGTGTACTCAGAGTAGTTTAAATGTGTTTCCCCTGTCAATGAAATGTACAGAGTGATTACGGAATAAAAGTAGTATAAATATATCACCCTGTCGTAAATACAATTATTTCTTCGGGTATGCTTTTAAAAATAAATTCCTTATTTCCTCGTTTGTTCTTTAAACTAAATTGTCTGAATATGTGTTTACTAAATGTCAATGACACATTGGTTGTCATCTGATTACTCGGACCAGTCTTACCAGTTAAGTCTCTACAACTGTAGCGAGTGGACCTGGCCCCAAACACCAGAGAAGACCAGAATTGTAATTTAATATCGATACAACAAGGATACGAACAAAATACCCAGATGCCTAGAGAAAGGGATAACGAGGCTAAGACCAGGTGTTACGGAGGAGTAAGCGTCGAATATTACACCGACACTACCTCTACCCAAGCTGATGTTACATTCTTAGAAAAGAATCGGAGTGGTGACATCCATGTCAATCAAATCGTCAGTACTGTTCAATAGCTATTCTAAATCACAAGGAGGCGGATTAAATAAGTACGTGTGTACTTGTATCAGAATCCTGTCATGTTTTGTATAATTATAAACTATTGCAATTTACAATAATGAAACAAAGTTTAAACTAACCATGCTAATTGTCATTTTCGCTCTCTATTTATGTTTGATTTTTGTTTGAATTATTCTACACGTACTTTACACCAAATTGATCAAAGAAAGCTCAATAATGATATGTGTACCTCGAATGAACTATCATCTCGTACATCGATTAATATAAATCAAATGGTGTGGAGTAGTGTTGAATTTTGGGCGTTTGATAAACTCAGTTTTATACCGAAATATATCGCTTTAAATCAATAATTTGGGTGTTGATGATATCCTTGTCAAGCAATTTTTCATTTGTTTGGCTCTCGGCTCTCGGCGAGGGCATCTAGCTGTACTGGGCATCGAGACTAGTAGTTTCTGGCAACTTTCCGGTTCATTTGACAAGTAAGTAATACCAATACTTGAGACTATGTGCTCACCAACTGTTAGAGGATTTTTTTTTTTTTTTTCTATTTCTAACCCGAGTTAACTAGTCGATAACTGTTTTATAAGTACTAGTTACCCGCAGCTGATCTAGTAAGTAGGGGAGGTAACATGGCCCGCCAGCCTCACCCAGTACAGATCGTATCATCTAAATGTTATTTCGTATCTTATGTTTCGTAGTTACATTATTCTCATATCGTTTTTTATCTAAATATCGGTATTAATTTGAATTAACATCCTTGTCACAGACTGTGTAGGAGTTCTCATTGAATAGCTATAAATGTTTCTCCGATAACTAGGGTAGTAATGATCAACCCTGTCACATGCCAAGTTAAAATTTCTTCTGGAATAACTGTCAGTAACGAACCCGTCGTATCTAATATTGTATATACTCGTTATTAGAAATAGCAAACCACTCTATGAATTAATTAAGCCACACGCCAATAGGAAACCATTGTTTTGTTGGAGAGGGCTATCTATGTGTGTGTAAGAGTTCAGCGCTAACGGGCTTTTGATTGACAGATGATACTTATGTCAGATATACATACAAATAAACGTCTATCAAATTTGGATATGCAACACATTGATTGAGAAGAACAAACGTATTCTATCGCGTGGGAGAGAGTAACTCATGCATGAATGATACAAGTCACGTCAAATACACATTTAACCCCCCCCCCCCCCCCCCCCCCCCCCCTCAAAAATAGATCCGTTAAATACGGTACGGTACATGGTACATGTCTCCATTGTTTTTTGGGTTTTTTTAAACTTATCTTCATACAGAGGAATACCAGGAACCATGGGAAGGGGACGAGGAGTCAAATGGTGGCGGTGGTGGGATGACAGAACTGTATTAGTCAAGATCGGGTGACCCACAATAAGTTTAAATGTCGATAAATCTATAATCTCTAACATCAAAATTGCGTGATACGTCTCTTAAATACACACGGCTGAAGGCACGGCGCCCTAATCCGACACAGTTGGGCTGTATTCACATCCGCAATAGTTATTTCTGGGAGCAAGAACGGAAAACATGCTATGACGAACCCCATTAAAACATATACATGTAACTCTACCCACAGACCTTGGATTTATCGATCAAGAAAATAAGTAACTAACCTCGACACAAAAGGTTGACCAGGGGTCAGAGCGGACGTAAAGCTAGAGAAGTGATACCTGAGCTTTAGGTGACGAATGCTACTCAGAGAAATATTGTTTCTATGTTTGAGGTGGCCGTTTAAAGATTATATCGAAATGAAGTGTATTGCTAAGACTCGGATTTCTTAATATGTATTTGATTACCATTGAGAGGGATGGAGGAGAGACACCCACTAACGGTGAACAGGTGGTACCACAGGAACATACCTCAGGTACGGCTTATCTTAGGGAAGATCACTCTTTCTGACACGAACAGCTAAATTACACCTTACAAGAGTCCTAGGACAGCTTCTCTCTCCGACATGTCAGATATCCCCCAGAGACTTGTTTGTGTCCGCCCTTGTCCTAAAGTAGGACCTCTCTCCGACATGTCAGATATCCCCCAGTGTTGTTTGTGTCCGCCCTTGTCCTAAAGTAGGACCTCTCTCCGACATGTCAGATATCCCCCAGAGTCTTGTTTGTGTCCGCCCTTGTCCTAAAGTAGGACCTCTCTCCGACATGTCAGATATCCCCCAGAGTCTTGTTTGTGTCCGCCCTTGTCCTAAAGTAGAACCCCTCTCCGACATGTCAGATATCCCCCAGAGTCTTGTTTGTGTCCGCCCTTGTCCTAAAGTAGGACCTCTCTCCGACATGTCAGATATCCCCCAGATACTTGTTTGTGTCCGCCCTTGTCCTAAAGTAAAACCTCTCTCCGACATGTCAGATATCCACAAAGTCTTGTTTGTGTTCGTCCTTGTCCTATAGTAGGACCTCTCTCCGACATGTCAGATATCCCCCAGAGTCTTGTTTCTGTCCGCCCTTGTCCTAAAGTAGGACCTCACTCCGACATGTCAGATATCCCCCAGAGTCTTGTTTTTGTCCGCCCTTGTCCTAAAGTAGGACCTCACTCCGACATGTCAGATATCTCCCAGTCTTGTTTGTGTCCGCCCTTGTCCTAAAGTAGGACCTCTCTCCGTCATGTCAGATATCCCCCAGAGTCTTGTTTGTGTCCGCCCTTGTCCTAAAGTAGGACCCCTCTCCGACATGTCAGATATCCCCCAGAGTCTTGTTTGTGTCCGCCCTTGTCCTAAAGTAGGACCTCTCTCCGACATGTCAGATATCCCCCAGAGACCTGTTTGTGTCCGCCCTTGTCCTAAAGTAGGACCTCTCTCCGACATGTCAGATATCCCCCAGAGTCTTGTTTGTGTCCGCCCTTGTCCTAAAGTAGGACCTCTCTCCGACATGTCAGATATCCCCCAGAGTCTTGTTTGTGTCAGTCCTTGTCCTAAAGTAGGACTTCTCTCCAACCAATCAGATCACTCTCATACGACATCCGCTTTTCACGGGTACATGGCATTGACAGCTTGTACGAAATAAACACATGCCATTTACTTGTTTAAAACGATGAATTCGTGGTTCGGATCTCCGATTCAGCAACAATGGTGTAATAAAACAAAACTATGACATTTTTTTGCTTACTATTAAATCTAAATATTCATGTTCTTTAACGCAAATGTTATTTGTATACTCCATATGATAAATTGATGACTAAATTACCTTTTTTGTCACAAAATAATCTTTATTTTGAATATGGAGTTTCGGGTCAATTAAGCTGACGAACATTTGAACAGTCATAATATGAAGCTGGCGATTTTTACCAGTTCAATTCTGTGTACATTCACCTCCATCCAGCTACCGAGAAATTACCTGTTTCTGTCGCCAATTGGATTATATATACATCACCTTGGAAACAGATACGTTAATACCCTAGAGATCAAAAGATCCCCGGTATTGTGATTCTTTCATCGCCAACAAGGGGACAATTTGTGTTCCGGTGTATTGACCAAGGAAATAAAAGTGATGGTCGACCAGATGTCCATTCACGCCCTTCTTCTCGGTGTCGATGGTACATAAACCTCTCGTCACCCCCATAGCGTGTCATTAATTGTAACCGAATCCTGATTTCTATTATTGTGTACAATCTATCAGGCCAATATAGGACGTTTAGCACTTGTAAACATGTATAAATACCAGTTAGTTTAGACCGGAGGCTGATGTCCCTCTAAAGTCATGGTTCACCTACAGGGCATCTATAAAACTCCGGCTTTCAATCTTCGTTGTATATTTCCAAGCGATGGCCACTGTCGATTGTCCTCGCTATACGTCCCTCATCAGGTCAGGTATAAAATGATACAGATCTGTATAAATACTGATTTCTCATAATATCCTTTGTTATGATAGCATCAATGTATTAAATCTACAATGATAAAAATCGTAACTTTACACTCAATGGCTATTGATCTACAACATTTATCCTTCCATTTGATACGATTCAATCACAATCGGCCAGAGTTAAGGGCCCAGTATAAGGACAAGGTGAGGGCGATGTTAATCATTGTAAACTACGAACCAATATCTAAACCCAATGAAAGCCTTTTATATTGACGAAGATAATAGATTTACTACAACTCAATGCATTTTGTTTTCTTTCTTCTTCTTCTGTTTTTCCTCCTTTGTTTGCAGATCTGCGTTCTCTCAACGCTTGACATTGGCAAGTTATCTATTCCAAGCATGTGTCAGAGTCGCAGGATTTTTTTCCCTCGTGACGCACTCACAAATATAACAATAAAGAAAAATTGGACGGATTTGCGTGCCGATGAACGGATAATTATAAAATCGAACTAGGTCATATATTTGGACAATTATAGAACCTCGACTTTTCCATGTCAGTGAGTAGTTAGATCACATGAAACCTGCTTTTATTATTAAAGAACTATAGTCTGAAACATTGCGATAAAAAGCCTTGAATGGATTCATTTCACTGGAATGAAAATACAGAAATGTAGTTCATTATGTCACATAATCACGCGAAAAGTAACAACGACTCACAGGGGCTTGCGAATCGGCATATACTTTACTCATCACGGATTTGTTCATTTGTATATAGCTAAGACGTTCAATAAGATATTTATCATCTGTTAAAGTGTTCGGTGGTTAAGTGGACTGTTTGTCATAACGCCGCCGTGTGGCCAGTATTGTTGGCGCTACGAAGAAGTGCGGTAACTTATGACGTGTTGCACGTGCTCGAATACCCAATAGCCGAAAGGTGTTGCAGCAATTTCATCGCCCCGTTCTGACCGATTACATGTGAAACAACATGTTAAGAACAAAATTTCGTTTTTTTATGGAAAAATTCTGATTCCCAAGCGCCTGTGTATATACCCAAAACTCTAACGTGAACAGCATCTGGGCATTAATTCAAGTATTACACAATTGCTGGGGCACCTATAGCCTTGTTATTACTATAACATACCTTAACACGTAACTGAAAATTAAAATATCGCTCCAAGTTCGAAATCATTGTGTTTGAATCCTTGTTAGTGGCCAGTCAAGGATTTAAACCCACGGCAACATTACTCGTTGAAATGCTGACCCATATTTTAGTTTTATTTGTGGAAAATTAATTTGTTTTCTTTAATTTGTTGGTTGGATATTTGAAGAATGAAATTCCTCGCGGGGTCACAATTAGTAGAGATTCATATGTGTAAGTATATTGCCTATTGTACAAAAAAAGCTAGCTGGCATCAAATTAAGCAAACGTATAGTTCTCTTCAATTTTACTGGCGATAATAAATTTAATGTCTGTTCTGTTGGAATTGTCTGAATATGACAGACAATTTCAATAGCAAACTTCGGAGCGCGAAGATAACCATGCGAGGGAAAACAAAATTGATGAGACCAAAACGCCGAAGGTAGCATTTTTGCACGTCCCTGGAAAGGTATTCAATAATCCCGTCCTAATCCCAGTGTTGTTCTCCTTCGTGTGAGGTCAGGACAAACCCATTATCATTGTTCATGTAATAAAGTACACGGAAAAATCCTGTTCCAAATTTATAAAGAGTTAATGAAAACGATTGTTACGGAGGTTGTGTATTTAGCGCGGAATTAGTCGTATTTCGTACATTCCTCGGTAAATTAGGGGGTGGGTTAGGATTAAATTCGGGTTCAACCTCCTTATTGTGTTTACAAAACAAACAATGTAAACGCTATTGTGTGGTAAGAAGAGCACATTCTTTTTAAAGACAAATCCAAAATGGCGGTGAACATGATTATCTACACAGACAAACAAGCGACTTAATCTGTAAAAAGTGTGAGTTCTTTGTGGCATTGTTTGTAAGATCTCAATACGATGTAATTAAGTAAAATAATCACCGGGAGATTATACCAATTCTCCACAAAGGAATGCTCAAAATACTACGAAAACATACTACTTAGTTTGGTAGAGGTGTGAGGCACGTGAATTTGTTACCTGAACTAAGTCGTATATTGGAAAATAAACAAGGGCGGAAAACGGCTGTTTGTTAAATATTTCTCCAAAAAAGGTGTTAGTTTTTTCGTAATGCTGAGCGAAACTATGAAACGGAGAGTAAATCTTTACAAAGCATTACGTCTACAACAGTAATCTGCTAAGAACACAAGAATCACAATCTTTAGGACTTAACCAAACCCGTGTAATTTTCGCGCTGCTTCTTTGGGTTTTTTTTTCACTAAACCAACAAAACTATACACGTTTGTACAACTGTGACTGAGAATTATTTTCTCCTCTCTTTTGCCTTATTGATGTTGTATGACGTAAGAGTTTGCTCCAAGCAAGCGTTTGGAAACGTCATACTATCATAAAATTGGTAAAATTATCCGTGAGCAAATGTTAAAACCAAGTTGAGAAAGGTGTTTTTGATGAATTCAGTTTGTAAATTACGACACAGTGAAAAGACGAATTACTGATATCACTTTATACTAACAAAAAGTATGTATTGAGGAAGGCCAATCTTACTTGCTGTTAAACATTACTGTAATTCAAACATTTAATGATTGGGATATTTTAACTTTTACAGGTCGTTTCTTTGTCCTGACGGATTTCTTTCTGACCATGAACAGTTACTTCAAAGTTTCTTATTGATATTCCTTATGTTATGTATATGTTTTAGCTCACCTAGCCCAGAGGACCAATTGAGCCATGATGCTGCATACGTCCGTCGCCCGTCCGTCCGTCCGTCCGTCCGTCGTATTTTTTTCTCTCCTTCAGACAACTTCTTCTCGAAATCCGAATGGCCCAGAATCATGATATTTAGCGTTAAGTTCACGACAAGGTTTGCGAATAGACATGAAATGTCTTCTGGTTAACCAGAATCGGTAGTGATAAAGATTCTGCAAACTCTATATCCAGCATACACTTCACCCCATCGAAAATTACAAACATATGGTCTACCAAGGTTCTTTATTTCTGTTCGCTAAGGGCTGCACTTCTACAGGTGCACAAGTTTAATTTCACACGGTGAAGTTGATATCATAGATTGTCCCCGTAACGGAGACCAGTGTATATAAACATTTACTTGGTAGAATCGTAATAATATTTCTGACGAAAAAACGATTAAACGTAAAATGTTCTAAAAAAATCAATATGTCTTGCGTGTCAACGCCTATTTATTCATATACAATTACAAATCTTTATAAGTTTATCACGTGCGTAGAAACATATACGTCCTGGTCCGGTCCGGTGTCGTTTCTCACGTTTACATATCACTTGTCCTGACCATTGTTTCATCTACTTTGATGTCGCCGAGGCGGTTAATGTCTCTTTCTCTATTTTCTTCCGCGGATTTATAAAATGAGAAATTCCTAAAATTCTGACAAAAACATTCCTAGTTCGGGACGGAATACTGTTACGTCTAAATGAATGTTACCTGGTTCAGAAGAAGGGTAACATCTACCAATATACAAGTTTGTGCTGTTTAAGTGGATATATTTGTTTCTTGTCCATTATTCACCTTGCCAGATTCAATATTATTCTGTTGACAAAATACCTGACCGAAGAGATACCAGAGCGAACTGTTCTATCACTTTTAAAGTACTCGTATGTTGAATTGCTAGTGAAAGACACGAGATAATAGTATTTTTGAGATCGTCTTTAGATACTTATTGTTCTGTAAGTTCAATATTTATTTTTTGAGATCGTAGTTAGATATTAATCGTTCTGTAAGTTCAATATTTATTTTTTGAGATCGTAGTTAGATATTAATCGTTCTGTAAGTTCATTATTTATTTTTTGAGATCGTAGCTATATATTAATCGTTCTGTAAGTTCATTATTTATTTTTTGAGATCGTAGTTAGATATTAATCGTTCTGTAAGTTCATTATTTATTTTGTGTGTGTTTTAAGTTGAACAATGCACTAGATGCCCTCAATCCCAGTCAATAAGTGCTTTCTCTAGTTTTAGGCCTCGAGTGGGCAACGAAATCTCTCACGATAGAAAACGTTTAGTGAACTTTTCCGTGTCTTTTGTCTGTTGTTTCTGTTGTTGTTTATGTTGTTTATCTCCTTATGCTGTTGTTTATCTCCTTGTGATGTTGTTTATGTTGTTTATGTTGTTTATCTCCTTGTGATGTTGTTTATGTTGTTTATCTCCTTATGCTGTTGTTTATGTTGTTTATCTCATTATGCTGTTGTTTGCGGTGTTTATCTCATTGTTCTGTTTTTGCGGCGTTCATCTCATTAAGTTATTTGCGGCGTTTATCTCCTTATGCTGTTGTTTGCGATGTTCATCTCATTATGCTGTTGTTTATGTTGTTTATCTCATTATGCTGTTGTTTGCGGTGTTTATCTCATTGTTCTGCTTTTGCGGCGTTCATCTCATTAAGTTATTAGCGGCGTTTATCTCCTTATGCTGTTGTTTACGATGTTTATCTCCATATATACTGATATTTGCGATGTTTATTTCACTGTTTTGTTGCTTTCGATGTTAATCTCCTTGTAGAGGATTGTTATTTCTGAACAACAAACGGAAACCTGTTGTATGTAACCTAGAGTAGATGAGTTGCCGAAGGAACAGCCACAACAACATAAGTCAATCGGGAACCGTCGGCACTTTCCGTAAACGAGAAAATATTTATTTTCTCGTTTACGGAAAGTGCCGACGGTTCCCGATTACAACATAAGTATGTTCTGTGAACTCAACTTCATTGAGAAACACGGACTTTCATGAGAAACATATGATATTATGGGCTTCCATGAGAAACACGGACTTCCATGAGAAACACGGACTGCCCGGATAGGGATCGCACCTTGGAATAACCTACATAGAAATACCAGTGGAGCCTACTCGTTTACACGAATTATTTGACTTGAGTGAATCTCTGATGTTCCCGATCGTATTTTGTTGTGGTACAACTTGGTGGTATGACTAATGCTCTCCACCATAAACTATTTAGAGTTTGAAACCGGAAAGTTTTTCTGTCAAGTGGTAATGGTGAAAATCAGGAAGGAAAGGATATTCCTTTGGTTTTACCGCAAACTATCAGTTTCCTCTGACTCTCAAGCGCCCATTGACGGAACACCTGATGACATGGCGATGAAGAAAGTCGTCACTTTCGCCGCCAAGCCACCGAGTTTTCCTGTACATGTTTACAATGAGTAATTGTGGTTCGAGGCTATTCATTTGCCTTGACCGTGATGTCAAAAATAAAGATAAATCTGTCTATTAACACCACAGAGTATATGATAACAAACCTTTGGTTAGAGATTAACCGTCGATTTCCGTTTACTCATTGTTAGTCACAATGAAATGCTTCAGACTTTATAATACGTTTTATGTGGTTTGCAGGAAATCATTATGTTAGATACTCATTTATATAAAGCCACGATAAAATTTATCATTACCTCATCCTACCCCGACCACCACTATTCCGATGATTTCATCCTGAACTTTCAATACCCCCCTCCCCCTACCACTTCCCGTCTCCGAAATCTCCGAATCTCCGAACACAATTTCCCCACCTGAACTCAATTCCCCAACCAAAACTGATTTTCCCATCACGAGCCCCACGCACTAAAATTTGTTCAAACGTCTTACGCCAAAAATACCACATTGAAATATTGGGTATAGACTGTGGTTCCGTAAGTGACTAATACGATGGTTTTATCATAAATATCTATTTTTAGCCGTGATAATCAACAAACAAACCAGGAATTACCAAGTACATGAAATTCGTCGTGTTCTATTTTATTACTGTGTGTTTTAAAGTCTGGTGTCTGAGTCACACGATGGCTGACCGAGTTTGTGGGTAACATGACGGGTACACCACCACAAACCTACCCGTGTTATATATATAGTTACCTGGCTTACCTTAACGTAACGTTTCTCTCCACTGAACAACACGTTTAACTGTGCGACACATTTAATTGTCCTTGTGAAACCCTACATGGTGTTGATAAAAATTCTTATTTACATTTTTAAGAATAACAAACAAACAAAAATAACTCCTGTTATAATGATAAGTATTTATTGATTCAAAACTCATTCAAAATCTCCGTAAACTTAATAAAAACTAATTAGGAAATTTTTAATATCAAACCGAAAGTCTGTTAAGACGTTTTTTTTTTTTTTTTTGTTACTCCTTGGGATTTCCCAAGCCAACGAATTGTAAAGGATGGAAAATTTAGTATAAAAATTCAAAATAGTATTATCTTAAAGTAAAAATTGCAAGTAATATCAATTTGTAAAAATTAGAATTATATTAGCATGTCACTCTGAAATGTCCATAAAATCTATTTTAAAGTCCTAACAAGAAAGCGTGAGACACACACAAATGTCTAATGTAAGCGTGCGTCTAGCCGATTTGACTTCTAGGTAATTAAATGTCATTCATGAAATGTAGTGCGATTTTAGTTGACAGAATTGTAATCCTAGTAACCGACACCGTACCGGGATCACAGTGTCTCAAAGGCTACCCACTCCCACGCCCCTCCCCCTCCCTATCGACCACCTCACAAAGTCCCCCGGAGTCGCCACTTTATAACACTTTATTATCAAGTGTTATCAATCGTTTGACCATTAAAGATACTTGATCCAAACTTTTTAACAAATCTACTAAAGGCGAATATCTAACTATTTTTTTTTATTATTTGATCACCAAGGTTTCAACACGTGATCGATCACTTTTACAAGAAAGTGTTGTCGTATGAGCGCAATTGATCTACTTCATTTTGAGTCTTTTCCTTTCGCCAGTATATGATTCCGTAAGATTCACATCCAGGCACAAAAATTAGGAAATTGTATGGAGTATAGTGAACTGGCAAATATTATGTGTATATTTTTGTCTGTATTTCTTATCATTTTTTTTTTTTATTACTGTTTTACATAAAATTACAGTCACAGCTGTGTAGAAAGGACACAAGGGACAAGAGAAACGCGTCCTTTATAGAGAGGAGGTCCCCGTGATTTCGTGTATCCGCACCCGGACCGGACCCGATCCCTGTACCAGGAATATTGATTTTTTTTCTTCTCAACAACGACTTAATGAATAAATCTCATTTTCTTCTTATAAATCCTGAATGCTATTTGAAAAATCTGACAATTTACATTAAAAGGAAGCAATTCCTAGAACTTTTGTAATCGTCAATTGATATGTCAACCGTGAAAATTTACAATTTTTGGCTATTTATTCGTGAAAAAACGGTTTATTTTTATAATATTCTTTTGATATAGAGGACCACTTTAAGAAGGTATGTCCCTTATGAACGAAGAACCAAACGTGAATAAAGTTTTATTACAGAACACTATATATCCCTTGGTTCATTATTAACACCTACAACTGAATAAAAATATTATAATTCGTTAAAGATAAAAGGACTATCAGTTTTCAAGATTCATTCGACACGAAATTGAATTAAAATGTTTTTATATTTGGAACATCATTTTATTAATTTAACGTACATCAGGTTAAATTTTATGAGAGATAGCATAAGTTGACTGCCAGTTCTGTAATGATTCCTAACAATATAAAACATAGCAGGACAAAATTCAGAAAAATACTTAAACCCAGTAAAAAGCTAAATGTAATTCTTATTAAAATGTTTAAACTGTATTATGTACTAAGAGAACACGTCAATATTTCAAATGAATATTCTCTTAAAGACTAGATTACATCATGATTAAATTGCCTTTTTATAGCCAACACATTCATTGGTGTAACTAAGAGACGAGTAGGACATTTTAAACCCGAAAACCCATAAAAAGACCAAAGCGGTGCAGAACTTCCTCCCAATCGGACCTAAGTTCCCGCCCATATACAGAAATGTCGCCTGACCGTCTACGCCCAGAGTTGTATATTTAAAGAGTCGTATTTTATTTGACAATGGGCGTGTTAACCTGGACAATGTAGGTTTATATTGTGGTGGGCCCCCCTACAGCTGTATTCCCAGTACGGAAAATATTTCAAGAATCGTCAACTTTTCGATTCAAAGAAAAACTTGGTTAGCATCATTTGAAAGAATATTTGTAATTGGTATTTAAAACATTCAATTGTTTCAATTTTTGTGTTTTTAACAACGCTTATATGTCACGGATACTCAAGACAGAGTACGTTTTGTATTACCATACATTACGTTATAACACGTATTGTGTGGTATACCTAAAACGACTCTATTTTAACACTGTATTGTGTGGTATACCTAAAACGGGTCTATTATAACACGTATTGTGTGGTATACCTAAAACGGGTCTATTTTAACACTGATTGTGTGGTATACCTAAAACGGCCATATTTTAACACGTATTGTGTGGTATACCTAAAACGACCCTATTTTAACACGTATTGTGTGGTATACCTAAAACGGCTCTATTTTAACACGTATTGTGTGGTATACCTAAAACGACTCTATTTTAACACGTATTGTGTGGTATACCTAAAACGGCTCTATTTTAACACGTATTGTGTGGTATACCTAAAACGGCTCTACTTTAACACTGTATTGTGTGGTATATCTAAAACGGCATTCGGATCATCCTCGGGTTGGCTATAGCTACCGTATTTTGAAGAAAAAAACTCGAGGAGTTCTGGATGCCTAAAACGGCTCTGTTCTAACTATATACTTTAGGATATGTTTTACAAGAGGTTAAAACTATAAGTCTTACTATTATTTTTGATTTTGTTGTTTGGGGATGGGACCTTACATCATTTTTACAATACTTTTTGCTTTCTTTAATTGATAGATCAAAAAAAAAATTCCTTTCCTCAAATTCTTTCAGTGAACTTAACACTGGTTATGAAGTGTTTTTCATAAACTAGAAAAAATAAATTCACGATTTATTCGCTATCTGATACTTGATGATTTTAAGCTAACTATACCCAGAGCTAAAGCCATACACACCTGCACGACTGCCCCTCGCCGAGACATCTTACCTCTCCTGGGCATAATGCAATGCACTTGATATAACTGTAGTTTAAGACAACGTAAATAAGCCTATTGTTATGCATCGCGTGGCCCTGATACAGTGAACGTGTACACTTAAAACCTGGCAGTGGTCTCCAGATTTTTTGTTTTAAATAGGCCAGCGATTAAACTCTTGAAGGAGTGATGTTAAAAGTGGAGACATTATGGGTTTAGACAGAGAGGGGAGTATCGTTCGGAGTTACTAGTACACGTGAACTTAAGTTTAACGGTAGGATCGAAAAAGCGAATATCTTCATCAAACTTCTACAACAAACTTCCACGATATAAAAATTTTACAGTGAATATCCTCGACGACAAGTTTCCGGATCAAAGAAACCAAATGATTTCCGGATTCCAAAGAAAGCCTGATAATGCGGACATCCAGAGCATCTTTGACGGCGACATATAATTAAATAACAGCAATGATTAGCTCCCACTTTTCCAGGAACCGATGTCCCATGCATTGACGAGTTACCAGACTAACGAGCTTACCGGATATAGATATCCCAAACAGGTAGCTCCCCAAATGTAGATTTCCTACATATTAGGACTAAGACCACAATTAGCTTCGCTATATGTTTCATTGTAACAATAAAAATTCATAATAAATTCCCAACATCTCATATGCAACTTTCCATCTCACCTGGCCAAGACCAACATCTGAGAAGCAAAATATAAAAGTTTCAACCCAGCATGTTGGGCATTTTCTGGAGATAGCTGTCAAAATGTGTCACCAACGTGGATTATATACATCCGGGTCAGGGGTAGAGGTCAAATCAGGACTCATCACACAGGGTCCTGGAGCACATAATAAATGATCAATATTATTATTTTACATCACAAAACATAGATTGACATCTCTGCTATAAATCCACATTAAATTCATCAACAGAAATCAAGTTCAAAGAGGCATTTGATTGGTTTTCCTGAGATACATACATTTTTGAGGGGACTTCATTCGTGGGGCCTGAACCCGGAAGTACTTAATTGTGGTCTTAGTCCATTTGTGTTCCCACCTCTGAATTAGCGAACTTCCAGATTAACACATTTTCCACATATCAAATTCGAATTAGCAAGGTGTCCGGATTAATGGTGATACAGAGTTTTGTGATATTTCATTGTTTCTCAACACGTTTGTTCTTTAGTAGGAAAACAATCATACCTAACACAATATTCCTTATCATCATGAACATTGACTTTCTTAGTAGAGAGTTAGACTATTATTCAAATCTACACCATCAGAAACAGTTTGCCACTGAGCTTGTCATTGTGTTGTGAGCCTTGTCACTGTGTTGTAAGCCATGTCACTATGTTGTAAGCCCTGTCACGATGTAAGCCCTGTCACGATGTTGAAAGCCCGCCCTGTCACTATGTTGTAAGCCCTGTCACGATGTTGTAAGCCCGCCCTGTCACTATGTTGTAAGCCCTGTCACGATGTTGTAAGCCCGCCCTGTCACGATGTTGTAAGCCCTGTCACTGTGTTGTAAGCCTTGTCATTGTGTTGTAAACCTTGTCACTGTGTTGTAAGCCTTGTCATTGTGTTGTAAGCCTTGTCATTGTGTTGTAAACCCTGTCACTGTGTTGTTAGCCTTGTCACTGTGTTGTAAGCCCTGTCACTGTGTTGTAAACCTTGTCACTGTGTTGTAAGCCTTGTCATTGTGTTGTAAGCCTTGTCATTGTGTTGTAAACCCTGTCACTGTGTTGTTAGCCTTGTCATTGTGTTGTAAGCCCTGTCACTGTGTTGTAAGCCTTGTCACTGTGTTGTAAGTCCTGACATTGTGTTGTAAGCCTTGTCATCGTTTTGTAAGTCTTACGTCATTGCTATAAATAGTCGGGAAAACTGCTGAAATGAAATTGCGCAACAGTTGATAAAAATTAACATGAAATATGGTGTATCACCTAGATAAATCAGCATGAATTATATGCTTACTTAATTTATTAAAATGATTTATCGCTGTATAGTCGACATTTACGAAGTAATTAATTGTTACATAATTATTATAACTAAGTTGATTTTTTTTCATAGTGACACGTATATCATCACGGTAAACCTATTGTAGAGCATGTTTCGTGAGCGTTTTATTAATTACATGCATGTGCAGTGTATATTTTTGTTTAAGATTTGCGATCGGGATATATAAGACTCCTACACCTCTTCTGTTAAGTGAAGACCCTAGTATTTGGACAATTCCTCCCGGAGATTATCAAACTTTTGAGCAGCCAATATTTGGAAACAACAGCCTCAACAAGTTCACTAATTGTATTCAACGAGTGTGATTACAGTCGGTGACAAAATACAGCGTTGTAGATAACTTGGTTAGCTAATATTTTTGTCTCGGATAATTCTCATCCTCCGAGGGAAAATGAAACGGGTCATTTCCAATCGAGTCCGGTTACGAATTTTCTTGTTGACAGAAAGTGCTGTAACTTCAAAACTCGTATTGATTGTAAATTATAACTGCATGAATGCGTGTGGCCATATTGAGTCATCGGGCGAAATCATGTACCACCGTCCCCGACATTTGTTTAATAAAAAGTAAATACACGTCAAAATATGGGACATAAACAGTAAGAGTTGATATATATAGTCAGAAATAACTGTAACGTACGATCCGTATCTAATACCAATGGTCGTCCAGGGACGTAACGAACGGCGATGGTGAGTTTAATTACAGTGGTCCACGAACATGCCGATGGAAACAGATGTCCATCACCCATCACTGACTCAGTAAAGACACGAGATAAAGAAAGTCTCGAGAGACCAATTTCCTCATCACACAATACACATCACTAATGACTTCGGTTAATTGGTACGTGGATGGTTAACTTCATAATCTTATAAAACTGTTCAACTTTTATTGAAATAATGCACCAATTTTGGCAAAAATCCGTTATAACTTAAAATTTTATTTCGTATATTCATGAGCGGTTTGTTGAATTTAAAAAATGATTTTCTGAAACGTGATTAAACCTGAGCTATAAATATATTTTGTAAGTTAAAAACCTGAAGCTGGAGCCATACTATCGACCAACACTATCGGTATTTGGTTAGTTCATGAATATATCATATACCCAGTGGATTCCAGTTTCTCGTGCTATTTTAGCTCGCCAGTTTACTATATTTCGAGGCACTAACCTTCTGCTGCGTTCAATGTTGTTAGCCGACACAGAGGAATTGCCATAATTTGTAAAAACTGAGCGACATGAATCAAGCAATTTGTTTTTATTAGGTTGACTGTTGCTAAGAGAGCCACCGGCGCTTGAAATCGGAATCCCAAGAGCGCTTCTACTCTCGAAATGTATTAGATGGCTTTGTCTTAAGCTCATTTTATATCAATACGAGGTCAAGCATTTAATTGAAGCGAAATGACCACTATGACAAAGATTTTCCTTAAAAGTTATGATAAAAAGCATGTCACGTGCGTGACTACACGTGCGTTTGCCCTTCAAAACATGGAATTCGGTTTTGCGGTCACCGTCTGTTAAATAAACATAAAATATTACTTTTGTGTTAGTAGCTTGGGCAATATATCATTGCTGTAAATAGGTAATAAATAGCTTGACCTCAAATAGGTAAAGGTAGGTCTTGACCTTCCGCTGGACATTGTTTAGGACTGACCGCTTTACGCTGCTGTGTGACAAGAATGCTTCTCAGAATTAGGAGACACCACGTAAAATGACTGATAAACAATCAAAATTAGGAGGCACACACCGCCAAAATGACTGATTAATAACCAAAAGAAATGGCGTACGGCATATCAGTATTGCTTCATCAACTTCTATTGTCATCAACTAAAGCCTCCGATATGAATCTCAAGCTTTTTCTACTTTTTGTTTGATGTTTAACCTCTGACATTGACCTTGACATAATCATGTGGAAGTCAATGATATCATGCTAAAGTGTTTCGTGACAGTTGATACTACGTCAACAGAATATAAACGTCTATTTGAATGAGACTGCTGTTAAAAACATATACTTGTCGAACCAATATTTCCCAGGGTTCATTGGGGTTCTCAGTAGTCAATATCTCCCAGAAGTCATTGCGTCCTTGAAAAACAAAGACTTTGTTGACTTTATTTGCACATGTTATCAGCTGTTGATGGTATAGTTGTGTAAAGTAAATGGAAATTCAACTGCATACAACAATATCTACCTGTGAAACCGGACTAAAACATAGAACTTGTCACGTGACTTGTAATACCAGATGGTCTAGGTAGATAAAGCTGTTGCACGTGGATTTCAATCCCTAAATCCGGAATTTGCACCAAACTTTAGAAAGTGCTATAATTTTTCTCTGTCATAAAATCCCCTTATTCATTCAGCACGACCAAACTTATCCAATTTGTGTTTCCATGTGCTGTTATTCTCTACAGCTGTCGGGAGTAAAACTCGGTCAGTTCTGTCGGGAAAACTTACCACAATTTATTAATGTTAACATTTAGATTAGACCCCTGACGTAATTCCAGCAAACCTTAATTTGCATAATGTTCTTCTGGTCCAAAAAGACTGGAAATAATGTTACCCTATGTGACAGTATCTCGGTTACTTAAGTTCCGTTAACCAGACTGTAGATAACGGATTATAAAATGGATTATACCAATTATCAAGGTTCATTCCATCTATTAAAATAAAGTGACTAGCTTTCGCGAAGTAAATTTTATCAATATCTACAAAATCTACAAAGCTACAAAAGCACTACGAGAAAAATTATTTGACGGTTGGAGAGGTATTTACGAAATCAATATACAAGTATGAAAATATGCGTCGTTGTAGCGCCGTGGAAGCGTCGTGGAAGCGTCGCGGGTTTCAAGAGAAATAGATTGTTTGGGATATGTTACCATTCCTGATAATCTCCCCATTGGTGACTAACGAATGCATCTCATTCGGGAACTATCGGAACTTTCCGTAAACTAGAATTTCTGGTTCCAGTTGGGATATTATTAAAAAACAAACAATGGACAAAGAGACAACATTAAAACAATACAGACTATAAATTATAGAATTGTTTTGGGTAACGGACGAATTTATTTGTTCAGTTACGTGTACGTCTGGATATGTAAAACAATGGTGTGTTATACTGGCCTGTCAAATCTACTAATTAAAAGCTGTGTGTACACGACACCTCAACAGTCGGCGTTTATGTTGTATATTTTGCAGTAAAGATGTTGTAAACATGACAAACAAACGTTTCCTTTAATGATAGTGGGACTTTTATCACACGAGCTGGGGACATATATCTTACAGATAGGGCGCCGTGTGAGAAACATGTCATAAAACTCTTCAAAATGTAAGCATTTTATTCCTTAACACACATTTGATATTTGAACAGCTTCCTCTAAACGTCCTTTAATGGATAAACGAAAAAAAATGATATGATTTTTTTTCCTTCCGTATTTTGCTCTCCGATCACTTTCTGCCATTATTAGATACTTAACTAATTTCAGCTTGACAATACAATGTTTTTAACATTGTTGTTATACAGAAGCTGACTATACTATGAGGCTATGCGGTCAGAATGAGGACAAGATTTTATTATTTTCCCTGGAATGTCGATTTCATACTTAAGCAATATGAGTTTATATTACGAATCGGAATGTGTATCTGCTTCATGGACAATTGACCTGTCCGAAAAAGCGGTCACCAGGGGCCATAAACTGTCAGGTCCGACTCAGAACTATGACGGCTAGTGTCATAAATTCGTTGACCAGTATGTTTTCGGATTTTATCGAATCTGCAATATCAAAACAAAACAAAACAAAAAAACATTAACATAATTGGACATGTGAATTTTAGTAACAGGATAATTCACGCTGTAAGTCTTCTATGTAAATTTAACCTATGTGTTCTGTATAATTGTCTTTCCACGACAGAAACATTTATCATTTCATGGTAAACTATCCATGCGGGGGCCGCGGTGGCCAAGTAGTTTAGTTGTCCCGACACTTTATCACTGGCCCACCACCTCTGGGTTGCGAGTTCGAAACCTTCGTGGAGCAGTTGCCAAGTACTGACCGTAGACCGGTGGTTTTTCTCCGGGTATTCTGGCTTTCCTCCACCTCTAAAACCTGGCACGTCCTTAAATGACCCTGGCTGTTCCAGTGAGATTTGACAAACCAAAAGCTGAGGAGACTTAGCTTTTACAATCCGAAACCTGCCTAATATAGACAAACCTATTATGTGATCTATGGTTTAGACAGGGTTTGCAAACTAAAAACTGAACATGCTTTTAAAATCCAAAACCTGTCCAGTCCGAACAAAACTACTGTCAGAGACAGTGCTTGATATCACGGCTGACCCCACAATAATTTTTATAATCCAAAACCTGTCTAATCCAGACAACCCCATACTGTCCATGAGGTTTGGACAGGGTTGATAAACCTAACCTGAGCACACTTTATCTTTGATTATCAAAAACCTGTCCAATTCGAACAAAACTACTTTCTCATCACAGCCGACCACACTTTTACTTTCATAATGCTGTCCAGTCTGAACTCAGCTGTCCAACAGGTCGTCTTTTGACAGGTTTTGACATCACAAAAACTGACAGCACTAACCTGTATATTCCGAAACCTGTCCAATCTGAACTCACCTGTCCAACAGGTCTTTTTAGACGGGTTTTGACATTACAAAAACTGACAGCACTAACCTTTATATTCCAAAACCTGTCCAATCTGACCACAACTATTAAAGCGGTCTAGGGATCTGACCACACTTGACCAAAAGGTGTCCACCGGGAAATCTAGGACAGAATCTGACACTTTTAAACATATTATATTGGACTGTCTGGAAAACATGCCATTTTGTGATGACAAGTTAATGTCATTTTAATGTTTAAGCCCTATCAGGGACCCGAGCCAATTTGTGTACACGGCATGCATGAAGGTCGGATTTATGTACCGAGGATAGTGCACACGCATTCTCGCCTTACAGATATGTACATTAGTTAGTATGTAATCGGATTCCGTTGGGCTTTGATCCACCTGGAGTGCAATTACTTGTGCAAAGTAATATTTATAATACGAGCTGATTCACTTTATAGGGTTTTTCGGAAAACGATCCACAATCACGCATTAAACGTAATTATTCCGATGATTTTTTGTCAGAATTTCATTTTTGGGATAGACAAATTCTCCAATCACGCAATTCATTAATATTTATTCCCGGGCAGCAGGAATAATCTTTAAAGTGATCCGATATCTAATTGTAAAAGTTTGAGGTTAACTTTGAACCTGTCCAATCATCGCATTGATAACATGTACTTCCTTCGTGTGGCTTAACAAGGTCTTAAAGAAAGAAAAGCGGCTATTGTGAAAACTTACTCTGCGCCAAAAATAGAAACAAATGTTGTTTTTTTGTTTTGTTTTCTAATTTTGGAAATCTTGTAACTACACTTGTATCACTTTTAAAGACACGTACCAGCCAGTTTGGGTACGTATTTACGTTGTTTGGTAGTTATATGTGTAAATGCGTTATATATAGTCATGGAACATATTTGTATACTTCTGTAGTAAAGTGTACCACTGTAAAGAAGAATGAGATACACTCTTAACACTAAAAGTTGTCAAATCTGCACCAAGACAAATGTAACACGGTAAGTCATTTGTAAACTGCAAAATGTGTATCATAGTCCAAACTTTCTGTTACGATTTTAGTATAGATACATGTATGTGTCAGAGTCATTTTTAAAAGACGACAGAAATTAGTGGCCAATGTCTCGTAACTGGACTGTATTAAATTTCGGTTCTTTAACAACTGGCTCCTGTCAACCCCCTCCTCCCGAGAAACATTATTACCTGTCAAATCCCCTCCTCCCCGAGAAACATTGTTACCTGCCTGTAGGTATTCCTGACATATTTAAAACAATAAACATATACTGATAGTGAGACAGGACTCTTACTGGAGAATATTATGGTCTGTGAGTAGAGTAACATAGTCCCTTTAAACCAAAATACCAAAGTAATCTCTGATAGTCTATGAAACATGAGCGCCTTTAACAGAGCCCACTGGTACATGTAATCCCCACGAAATACTTCCAATCTGGGTCGACTCTGGCCTATAATGATATATACACATGGGTCTGTTTACATCAGTAATGTAGATATTATATATACATTATATATATACTCTGGCAGCGGCCATCTGCTTTGTCGTCTTTGCTTGCCAACATACCACAGTATATAATGAAAAGGGTTCAGTGGAATCTTTTGGTCTCATTTTCATGCGTCATATGGTTCCCATAACAACAGAAGTGCCAGCATCTTTGACGGTCCCCATCCCGTGGGAATGTGAAATTTCACATTCTTTCAGCTCTTCTCAGTATGGTTACGTCTTTTTTATTTCTCGTAATGCGGCAAAGAGGACTTTCAAAATAGAGTATTCACTCATTAAACGATGGCGCAAGGCTGTCATCGAAAGACACAAAGGAGAAAGCAGGAAACATATCATTGCATTTCTGATTTGTTGAATAATTAATTTCAAGCACCGATGATGTATTCCTAAAGAGAGTTCGGAAACTATTTGGAAAGTACAAATTCCGGCTTAATAACTCTAAAAATAAACCGTTCCGTATGTGAGTGTTCGTGTAGGCCTATATCGAGATGAGATCTGTGTGATAAATACAACCTCCGTGGCGAATTTCACATTATCGCACGTGGTAGTTCGGAGTTTGAAGCTATAGGGGATTTTCTGGTTTCTTCATCATCGTCTGATGGAGCATGTCCGCGAGCGAGTAGTACGTAATAGTTTCTCTAGTCTAGCTCACTGTGAATAGAGACCAAGAAATGTACAGACAACACAACTCAATGGGTGGCTTTTATCAATGAAACATTCTCCCGCCATTACGGATTCTGGTTTGATACTTTCTCTTGGTTTAAACATAATATAACTCGTCTGTTTCAGTATTTTGTGAAGTAACAACCAAGAAAAGAACAAGTTAAAATCATTGTTTCCGTCACTATTTCTTAAATTGTTTAGAAGTTTCAAACGTGAGTATCGCATTCGGATGACACCAAGTTGCTTTCCCTCTTCCTTCAATGTTCCGATGTAGAAATCTACCTCCTTTCCTGGAATGGTATGCCAACTCTTTTATGGTTACCTCGATATAAAACATACGTTCACAAGAAAACAAATAAGTTAGAATTGTTTCTTTCAGAAATCTTTATTTAACAGGCAATAAATCAATGATATAAAAATTGAGGCGGCCGGCAAAGTGCCCGTCGCAACTCTGACGTAAACATGACGTATTTGGTGGTGAACATTCGCTGTTTTCTGACAGCAGTCTAAACACAATGACGTCACAAAGACGTTAAAATGTGCGGAGGTCTAAAATACACTACATATATGGTCTGTGATTAAAATCCTAACGGTTGATTCCGACACAACTTAAAGCCATTAATCGCGTAATATTTGGTGGCAGACGACACTGGTCATAAAACCGTGTACATTTGTGGGTATATTTGGCAGAGAACAGAAGCATTGCGAGAATGTTTTGTGGTTTAATCAGATCAACACTTAACGCCTCCATTTTTCTACTGCATTCTTCACAGCCTCGTAAAGACACCAGCCAACAATGGCTATCTTATTACCTAGTGTCTAGGTCTCAATAGGACGACACATCTCAGTAATAGATACCTACCTTTTAACCAACTCCATACTGAACACTACCCGATAAAATACCTTAATTTCCCAACTTCATTGTCTTCCTGCCGATTTGAAATAGTCGGTGATTGTTGTAAAACGATTAAAGAACAATGCTGTTTTGACACCTTGACACCTTATTTTCAAAACGGTCATTATTTGTTTCCATTTTCAAATAATTTCAGAGAATTTAAATTGTTTACAAACAAACTGATGTGGGAACAAGCAGCCTAAAATTCCACAGACCATATAATGTATTAGTTAGACCTCTGGCATACATCAACGACAACATGGAGTTCGCCAACACTTCTACTCATTAAAAAGGCACTTTTCTTGTACAAAATATATAAATATACATGTCATCTATTAACTTATGATAAAAATCTCATTTTGTAAGTTTAAAAATGTGTAGATTTTTCCTTGACTTTCCCCGCAAGCTTTTTACTACAGAACAATACATCTACAAAATAAGTGTTGCTTTAAAAACTTTGAGCTCTTCTTGATTGGCTTATAATTGCTAGTCTGCTAGAAATATTCAAATACAAGCAAAATTTAATTCTTTTCCACTATCAAAATTCAATTTGTTCAACTATGACAATTATCAACTAGAAAATTTTCTCTTTGAAAAAACCACTGCTATATTTTCATAAACATCTGATCTAATTGATATAAAAGAACAATATTTACAAAGAACTACAATTAGGAATATTTTTATGAAATATGATATTTATCATAGTGCTGAGCTCAAGCAAAAAACAAGATAGCCTTGACCTTTCAAAGCAAAACATTTGGCCTTGACCTTGACAAATGCAAGCAACTCGATGGGACTAGTTCCAGATTTGCCTGCAGGACATTCAATCTACATACAAACATGAATGAAAGACATGAGAGCATAACAATAGGGGATGTCACACCTGTAACAGGTGAGCATCTCATTTTGATACATATATACACATAACATGCACAGAATCTGGGGGTCACCACTGATCTGCTTATCATCAAATCTACCTGTACAGGTAAATGTACCTTTGTCTATCTATACATGTAAATGGATTTTTTTGTCTATCTGTACAGGTAAATGTACCTGTGCAGGTGTGCTAACAGGTTAGAAACCTTCTATAAAGTAAACTGTTGTGAAAATCTTGATAATCTGGTCAGCTATAGTTTTGTTTTTATATTGGAACCCCTGTAATCTGGACAATATCAGTATATGGTTGGTACTTGTACTTTGGAATTCCATTAGCCATTCAAAATAATAAAAACAAAGCCAGATTATATTTCTAAGCCCCAAAACACTACAAAAATCTGTCTTAAAATTTATTTTTCCGCACAAAAACTGCAGAGCAAATTATTTGTTTCATTATGACTTTGGTTCATATTTGAGATAAGCAGATTCGAGTGTCTGAAAAACATCGGTACATTATAATTGTGCGAAAGTTAAGTACAATCTTGCTGAAATATCTTGTTCCCTTACAAAACATTGATTTGTGACAGTACATGTAGGTTACTAGGTTCTACAGAGACCCTTCGTCAACATTGTGGTTCAAATAAAAAATTTATCGAAAAAAAAAAAAAAAAAAAAAAATTAGTATTGTTAAATATAATCAGCACCAGTTCTTCAATTAATAAAACGGGGTTAAATAAATTGTCTAATTCCAGAAAGAGGAAAGGAGTCATAGAATCACTTCAGTGGTGATAGGGGTGTCGGGAGGGTGTCGGGAGGGATGACTAGGTATAGGTAAGGTGGGACAGAGAGGGGAGACAGGGTGGGGCAGGGGCAGCCATTAACAGTAAAACCACTCTTCAAAATCTCGTTTGGTTATATGGGAAATTTGTTATGTTTAGACTCCAAAATGCAGCAAACAATTTTTTTTATATTTCATTTATGAATTTTTTTACTTATCAGGAGTATATACTAGAATATCTAAAACTATTTTCATTTTTGACTGATTAATGAATTTGTTTGTCAATCAAACTAACTACAATTCTTCAAAGAAATGATATCATGATTGGCAGGGGTAAATTGGATGTACATTGAATATACCTGGCTTATATTATGCAAAGATTTGGTGAGCCAGAGATGTGATGAAATTCTGATTTATTGCGATCGGAGGTCATAACATAGAGGAATGATACAGTAAAACGCTGTGAACCTGGCTATACAATTGTTATCACAAGGAAATGTCATAACGCTAATAATCTTGGTTCTTTGTTGAATAGAATGATCACCTTTTGGAAATATGCCTTGCTCAGGTTTTCGACACCTTTATTAATAAATTCACGACCTGTCGCACTTGTCACCTGAACCAGTCCATCAATTGGACCAAGGATTGGGCACAGTACCAAGTCCAGCCAATACAAAGTAACGACAGAATCAGGAAATACGGCCCTGCCATAATGGTGGCGATATACGGCCCTGCAATAATGGTGGCGATATCTGCAGGCGTGATAAGGCGCTCATGTGTGTGAATAAGGGTAGGTGACAATGTCAGAGATCCATATCCCTACGCTAGATAGCAGAAATAGTCCCCACAAGTTAAAAAGGATATCTAAATTCTGATAGGAACGCGATAAAGATACTGCCACCAGTTATAACTGAATACCTAGATCTGATAGGGAGTTCCAGGTAGGCGGGAAACAAAAGATTCTTTAGATTATCACTTGTAAAAGGGTATTCTACACAGGTACTCCCAATACATACCCATATTATGACGACTGTTATAAAGAAATTACATACCAAACATTTTCACACGAATTTCCCATGCCAGATGATCCTTAAGGTTCAACAACCATCAACAATTGTATTAGCATGTCCTTTTTTTTTCTTCAAAGTTTGAATAGATTTTTTTCTTCTGCGCCATTAACAAATTTTCCAAAACAAGAAGGTAACGAGGCAATAAATCTCTATAATGGTTTAAAATTGTTCTCATTTGAGAAGCACAGTATAATTGTTTCTATTATGAAGCAGGTTTTATCTAAAATTTACACAAAAACAATTCAGATGGATGTGTAACTCACCAAAATGGCTTAACTTTATCAGTTAAACACAAATACACTAGCACACTTCAACAGCCTACTGTGATATGACAACCAAATGTTTCACGCCAATCACTCTCCCTGCTTGTACTCTATTGCTGTAGCAGTCATCAACTGTCACATGACTCACACACTCCTCATTAAAATACACATTTGTACGAACATGCGCTCACTCTCCTATTGATAAATTAATTTATAATACACAATTCAACCTGCCTAAAAAGCGATGTCGTCTGTTTTAGATTTGTGACTCAACCACAGTTGACAGTTCGTCAGTGCAATCATGTCGTAGACTTTGGCTCGACAGACAGAGACACCTACAGGTAAATGACCAATACACAACGTGGAGCGAGACTACCCCATCCATCACGCGTCACACAATTTGATCAGGTAAACGTCTGTATTGCTATATTGCAGAATTAAACATCAGATGTCTGTTGCAAGTCTGTGCACATTTATTTTTTAACAAACTCTCCAAATGACAGTTGATTTTTGCTTCTTATGCAATCCAAATTAGTTCACAAAAAACAACAAAATCGTTTCCATCCTGTTTTCTTGGCACAAGGCTTGCCCGCCACCATTGGCGGTGGCGATTGTTCGTGTTGCTTTTTGCCCTTTTTTGATCTTCGTGAACTCTTTGTCCTTTTAAGGGGCCCTGTAAGTCTGAGGGCCGATAGTAATGCTGTATCGAAAACTTCCTTGAGGTTTCTCTGTGTAAGTGACGAACACTCAATATAACTTGCTCCGATTCGCTCAGCAAGCGCCTGTGCTTCAGCTTCTGGTATAGGCTGTTCTTTGTAATGGGCGAGCTCGATAAGTACTTTGACGTCATTACGAAGGTCACATTGTGTCCCAACCAGAATTATTGGTGCTTTTGGACAATGTTTTCTCACCTCTGGTACCCATTTTTCAGAAATATTGTGAAATGATGTCGGTGTTACAACACTGAAACACAGGAGGAAAACATCTGTGTTTGGGTAACAGAGTGGCCGCAAGGAGTCGAAGTCATCCTACAATAGGCAAAACAAAAACATTATCTATCGGAATGAAACTTAAGTAGGAAGCAATCTCAAATTCTGATACAACTTTTCAACCATTTGTGATATACAGAACATCATACTCATACAAATTTCAAGTTTAAAATGCTAATCTGAATTTATATACACTGTACTTATCTATAATCTAAAATACAACAACACTTATAAAGTTCTAATTTTCAATTAGACATTTCAAGGTTGGTTTTAATTAGGCTCCAAGTTTCCTCATTGCCCACTATCAGGTCAAAGTTATAAAAAAGATCCTCATAAATTTTCTTTACTTCAAATTAACCAAGTTGAGGCTGGTTTAATGTTGACAGGCCTCTAGCCTGCCTCATATCTGTGATTCGACGTAAGTTGGCAGCTGATTCTAAATGGTTTTAATTAAGTATTATACAATGTTAACAAAAACAAAGCGCAGAGAGGTTTCAGAATTTCTGACAGTCTCTATCCAACTATCATCTGTTTTTGATAAGTTAACTGCCATGTCACATGGTAATTTTCAGCCGGATTATCAGACACTTGTGGTGTAATAATCCAGCCTATTTAGATAGTCTCGTGTAATAAACCTTTAAAAACTGTGCCAACTTATAATCACCTGAATTTAGGGCATCCTATAAAATCTCCAAGTGGAGATTGCAAATCTTTTTTGTGGCACTGAGGTGGTTTTTTGTGCCGAGATAGATCTGTGTTTTTATATAATGTGTTTTTAGTTTATACTGATTATCAGATGAAAGCTGATCTCCACTGGCATGGAAGCTGCCAGCTGCTGAAGCAATGACCAAGGTTAACCATTAAAGAAACTTGTAACAACACATTAGAACGGTTGTTTTGATATTCCAAATTTTGCCAGCACTGCATGCATTTAGTCCCAGAGAGCTGAGTGTGAACTTATATCTGCACTATAGCATAAACACAGCCACCAACAGAACTGTGCCAGCTAGCTCAGCCGATTTATCAACATAGAGCATCACTGAACAGATGGGTAGTATATTTATATACTCCACAAAAAAGCAAAACTTTGGAGGGACGATGACTCAGAGGCGAGGTGCAATCTTATACTTATCGAACCTGAAAATCGTTAAATCTGACAAATTCATTTTTGCACTCGCCCATAAATATATATTTGATAAATTATATGCGTGTGTGTAGATATGTCAAATAAGTTATTTGTGGAAAAAAATAATCTGCCATCTTTAAATGTTAATTAGTGTCTGGGCACAAAAACACTATTGTGTCGGCTGCTTTAGTAAATAACCTTGTACAATTTCATACGTTCTGGTTATCTATACAGCCGAAGGGCCATTCTCTCCCAAACCATTACACTAAATATTCAAAGCTTTGTTAATCTAAAGCAAGAAAATAAGATATTCAACCATATTTTTTTTAATGATTAAAATAAATTACAAAAGATTTTTTACAAAAAATTTAAAATGTCAAACAATTCATAAAGGGAACAAAGAAAGGAATGAAGAAACTAAAGTTAAACAGTGTGTCATTGTTTGGTTTAAGCTGATGTTTTAATGCAATATGGGTAGAGATCGTTACTGTGCACAGGAAAATTCCCTGCGTAACTGACTTAACATCTATGCCCAGATCAGCCGTCGCGGGCCAAACTTGACGTTACCATAGAGAGTGCATCTATACTGCTGTCTACGATTCTGGGGCTTTTCACGACAACAAAACATCTCGGCCGCAATAATACAACACATTCCCTTGTCTCTGGACTAACAGGAAACGATTATTATTGGGCCGAGTTCTAGAATGTTGTTGATAACATCCATTCCATTGGCTCCAGGTCCCCACAGGAGGTGATGGTGGAGCTGGTGGGGTTGGGTATGGAGGGAGAGAAAAAGTTGATAAGTTTATCATTTAACACAAAAAAGGCTTTTATCAACTGTCAAAAAGAAAGTAGTTCTAAGTAGTTATGACATCAAGTCAAGAACTTTTAGACCGCTGGATTCCAAATTAATGCAGAAAGATCAGGTCCTGTATTTATGAAACCATACTCAGACACAAATACACATTCATGTAGGGTTTCAGGTATATGGGCCAAGATAAGAAGAATTTGGTCAATTTAGCTTCAGCCGTTATTACAATTTATCCTGTAATACGGTCAGTAACCCAACACATCACCCTTGAACCAAAGTAGGAGGTGGGGTGGGCTTATTGTATGTCAATAGAATAGCACTTGAATATTATATGTGGGAGGGCTTATTACTAGGTATAGGCTTATTGGCAGATAAATATTACATCCTGCCCCCAAACATACATCTTACTGGTAAAAATATCTCATTTTAGCTAGAGCACAAATAGTGAGTAACTGAACATGTAATAATGTTATCATATGGAGGTAGGTATCAGGGCCTAATGTACTATTACATCCAGGGACACAGAAGAAAAAAAGTGGGGGTGGGGGAAGGTGGGGGGAGGAGGTCGTTCTATTACAAGGTACCTGTTCCATTTAACGCTGCTGAAGTTTGCACTGTGTAACATTTCATATGGTTTGTTTATGTTTAAATTCCCCTTGGGAAATTGACCTGTTCACAATGGTGGTGTTGGGTGCTCGGGTGTGTGGTCCAGTGCCCCGTCACAATACCCAAATCCGCCAACAACGGATCTATCCGGGTCTTTCAGATGCTTGAATGGATGAATACATGCTATATAACCATTCAGCTGAAACACCAAACCAATTTTCCCAGTTTAAATACTGATTTACTCGAGTGTTTACCCCCAGGTAAAAAACTGATGAGGTTTTTTCTCCCTTAACAAATGTTTTTTTAATATACATAATGCCTTTTTTCAAATCTAAATGAAATTCTTGAGAAACAATATCTGCCATCTGTGAGTTCATAAAGACATTTTTCTGTAATGCGTTCATGAAAAGATCCATATAGGTGTTTTTTATCATCCTCTGTCAATGTATATAAATATGTATTGCGTGTGCCATATTCCGGTAATTAATGTCCAGAGTACGATGATTGTCGTAAGCTTTGGGGCGATGACTCATATCACGACAATGGTCTAAGTCGCGGAGAAATCACAACCAATTTCCATATAAACCACATAAATACAGTGGAACAACTCAGTGTCGCTCTAATCACCAGGCACTAGATGTATTGATTAGTAAGTAGCGAAGTATTACACAAAACTGTTAATGGATTCTCGGCCTCGTAAAGATATCAACCACAAATTCAAATGTCACAAGGAAGACTCAGTATAGAGGAATGTGCCGAGACAATAAATCTTAACTCCTGTTTAGGAAATTGAATCTAGACAATGTCAAAATTTGTCACCAAAAATATAACGTGTAATGGGTTCATCGACAAGCACAAATGAGTTCTATTGTACAAGAGGAGAAAAGGTCTAGTTATAATATTTCAGAAAGAACGAAAACAGCAGAACAATAGTGAAATGAATTTCTCAAGATTAAGGTATTTCAAAATTTAAATGATCAAAAAAAAAGAAAAAATTGCTTGAATGCTGATTCAATATTCTCTAATGAAAGAAATGTAATTTCCTGATAACAAAACAGAAAATAAGCAAATACAGCAATATTTAATAATCTGTACAGGTACCGACATTTATCATCTAATTAACAAAATGGGCAGGTGTTTTAGAAAGGTGTTGTGTGACTCATGATGATATCAAGTTGACAGGTACAGTGGCCTGAAGGCCCAAATGCAGATCTGTGTGACCTTAACTGACCCCTAGATGTATTGGCTGAGCCCCTAAGGGTACTGGTTCTAATGGTAGTCATCATAACACCGGCCAGCCAGATTTAATGGATTGTTAGTATACCTGCGTACTGGGAAAAAAATTGAGGCAGATGTCTCAATAACTTATCCATATTTTTTCCTCAGCTCGCATAATTTAGATCTTTTGAAAAATCTCAAGCTAACAAAGCGAAATTTTTGATCACACTCTGAGAAAAACATCAATCTGATCTTTGTATCAGCAAGAAGTTCCCTTCTTAGACAACGCTTCTAAATATATATAAAGGTGTTTTATGTTGTAAGATGGTTTCCGTAGCCTATGAATCACCAGACATGACGAGATCGTACCGATATCAACATCACAGTACCAGTAGGTAACCTCAGCATCATCAACAATTCTCAGTCAGATTTCTATCTAGATCATATCAAACATTTCTAAACATAAGCATGATGAAGAAAACTGGGTCACATTTAGATAAACCTGAAAGTTAAAACATTATACAACCAGCCCAGAGTATTCTACAAAACCTTGGTATCTCGAAAAAACTAAAATATCATTGGCAGGATTACTGAAGGCAATAGTTATTTTTTCAAATCCAAGAAAACATGCCAGGAAAATTAAATTTTAGATACAGAGAGAATTCTGGCAATTGAAATACATTTAATTAAAAGCATTGCGATGCATTTCCATTTTATGATACATTTTCTTTCTTTTTTATCGTGGAAATCGCAGCTTAATGGAATCTTCTGAGTGGATGACATTTCAGAAATATACAGATTGTTTCGATATTTTAAGAGTTGAGCTCTAATAAATCTGAAAAATAACATTTACCTATCTTGTAGAATTTATCAATTTTAGAACAACATTCGGTAGACCAAAAGATGTGTCGTACGTAATACTCTATTAGGGTTGGTGAAATCCCACAGCTCGAGGGAAATCTTTATCATATCAAAGCTGTACAGATGAATAAAACTGTATCCATTTTGAAAACAATTATGCAAGGATGACAACAGACTTAAAGCTGCCACCATCTTGTGAAATAATTCCACATTATATCAAAAATGAAAAATCCAAAAGCAAAATTTTGTGTTCGTAACATGAAATTATGCTTTGTATATGGCTGGTTTATTTATAATGGTTGATCATCCAGGCGTGATCATGGCTTTAACAGGTGTATTCAGAGTTTAATCCTGTGTAAGCGTCTAAGAAAACAAAAGTAACATTCTAAGGGTTTGTCCTCCGGTACCAGTTCTAACTCGGTACCACTCAGGCCGAATTTTATACTTATGACACTTGAGTTGTTTTAATGTACTGTGGATATCGAGGATAAAAATAAAATGGACAAGAGTGACCAGGTCAACTCTCTCCTTGACCAAGCCTTAAACATCAATAGGACACGTATTAGCAGGTTATGGTTCTGTCCCCGTGAACCCGGTGAACTCTCGTGCCTGAATACCGCTTGTTCAGGCCTTATAAGCTTTGGTAGGGTCACAAGTTTCCTGGACATGGCAGCTGCCAGTTTCAACATAGTGAATAATTTATCCCTGGTGTAGTTTGCCAAATTTCTTATTTATTTAAATAACCACCTGCCATATATGTACATGAATTATTAAATACAAATTCTCTTTGAATAAAATTTTATATATGGCCAAATAATTATAATGAATATTTAAAGTGACAAGTTTTGAGAATCCATGAAGTTATTACATTAGACTGCAGAAACGCAAGTCTGTAATATGGATCAACAATGTCATGAGGTTCGTGGCAACATCTTGGGAGACTTAAATTGGTGAAATATCCCCATTAAAAACATGTGGTAGATAAGAGTAAGAATATACTACAAGACGTCCATCAGGACAGATCATACCATGCTCAAAGGACATTTTACACAATTCAAATCGCAGGCCTATCAGGGGGTCCTCTCTAACTCAATACAACCAACAGGGTTTCTGTATTTCACTTCCAGACTGTTCCAATTTGAATTTCACATGTATTAAGTATCGACTAATGCTTCCTTGGGTTTCCCAGACAGTTAATTTGGGACAAGAATTGCATATTCTAATGCTACAAGCATATTGATGATAAGGAAAAGCTGAGTCAGAATGGCAATGGAGCCAGCATCTGGGATATCGATGTACTGCATGTTCAAGAGCAACGTCGCAAATTGATGGATAGTTGGCGTAAAACTCTACGAGTCAGGTTAATATTTGAATAGAAAACACCAATACATGAAGAAGCAATTCATTTGAAAAAAGGACCTGAATCAGCAAATCTTTCTCCCTGACAAAATCAATGGCAGCAGACTACCCATTCTCATTAGGGTAATGGCTGGTCTTGGGAAAGCTTCATGTATAAAAATGACATTTATTTAATGATTCCCGAGAGATTTATAGGATAGTTCACTCTTAAAACATGTCTATTTTTACTTGTGCTGTCAGACAATACATGTCTATTTATACCTGTGCTGTCAGACAATCAATGAAATTTCAATGTAGATATATGAATATTTAACAAGTATGGGATGTCATTATCTATACAAGTACAGCAATACATCATTGTGATTCCTGAATAGCTAAGAATACTTCTATACCTTGGCCAATATGTATATAATACATATGACTTATTACAAAACAATAAACGTTAACTATGCAGTTTAAATTGTGTTTAAAAAACAACCAACACTTAAGGTCCTAGCAGAAATGTTTTCCAATTTGTGAAAAGTATGTTTGATTTACTTAGGCAAGGCTTCATATACCTATAGGCTACAATGTATAAACCCAAATGTAGGTAAGGTATATAAAATTCTAAATGACATTTATTCCCAAGATACAATTAAACATGTACTGGACATATTGATCATTAAAATTTCTGACCAGACACCAGGTTTGACCTTACACAGTCAGAAAGGTGAGAGTTGACCACTGGCTATCTCAGGTAAAGTGACACAGTCCACCGACTCCTGGTGGTTAATTACTGACCAATAGCCAGAGGTACCTGTCCTACACCTGTCTCTCCAGGTAAACACAAGGACAAGACCCAATTAGTCACCGGTCAAGCTGTTCACTAGTCAAACCATCACCTTATGTTAAGTGGTGTCCTGTTTCCGTGACAATCTATTTTAAGACAGGACACTTTCATCAATACACAACACATACCTGTACAACTCTACCAAGAACTTTCAACAATACATACCCTGGCAATGATTTAATTTCTATTTAAATAACTTTATTTTCCATTTCATGAAATAATTATAAAATTATTTCAGTTTTTCATTCTGAATTTCTATATTTTGTGCCTTGCAATATTTACATCTGGTGGAGTATTAGACCATGCGAGTGGAAGAAACTTAAATTCAACTTAACTTTGACTTGTTACATATCTACTGTATTGAATTCAAAGAGTAATTGCGGTCATATTTGTAGGTCAAGCAAGCAGTTTGTGTGTACAAATCATAAAACATTGCTTTCGAGACTGACTGAGAAAATACTCCCTAGAAAATAAACATTTATACCTTTTATCAAATTTCTCAATTGTCAATGAAAACATTTGAAAGGTTCAAAAGTTTACACCGGAAAAAATAATGTTGTCACTTTCAATTTTCACGCTAGTTAAGTACATGTGGCTTGTCAAGTGCCTGTAATTACTTCAATAGCAAACACAAAAGCCGAAGGCTACATTCACATAATCGCTGACCGATAAAGTCCAGTATTTAAAGGTCAAGCCAAGGTACTGGACACTCCAAGGACCAGTCGGTACCAGGCAAAGAACCGTACTAAAGGGAAGATAGAAATAGATGGTAAACAGCTCCGAGTGGTCAACATATTTATCGGGACATGAATCAGATGGACATTGTCCAGGTATCAATTTCTTTTCCTGGGTATCAACCGCAGTCTCCTTAACATTTAGATTATCAAAATAAAACCTTGTCTGCCTTTGACTACCAGTTATTTATTTAATTGAAAATATTTCTTATGCATCTATACAATGTAGATATATCAAAAACCTATTAAGAACATTCCTTAACCAAAAATATATCTGTATCCTAAATATAAATACCTATAAACTTACATTTAAGAAAACCAGTCAATCTTGAAATTACGTAAAATTCAACCAGGCCTCAGGGAGTACAAAATTTCTTAACCTGGATTTTAAATGTTATTAACACCTGAATGAAGAAATAAATATACTTTTTTTTTTTATTAAAGTAGATTTTTAGTCTGATAATGTTGTATATATTTGGAACCTTTTACTGTTTCAATATAGATCTTGACCTAAATACGAAGGAATTTCTTGGCAAACTTTGCTAATTATACCGACTTTTTAAAATCCTACTGTCGATGAAAAGAACCTTTCAAATCAGTAGAAACCTATTTGAAGGTCAAGGCGTTAAATGAGAGAGCTACTGTTATCACTAAAAACAAATTCCAATATTAAGTTACAATCTTGCCTAAATATACTTATATTTATTCAAATTACCATCTATATATCGGTAGACAGCTTTTTTGCCCCGTGGACTAAGGTGTATGAGAGTGTATTCCACGCACACCTGTCGAGCATACCTGAATCATAGGTAACGAGCTTGAGGTAAGATACCCTATATGGAGATTTCCGACTAAGCTAGGCGTGTCCGAGGCTGGTCTTGGGTAGATATACATGTGTATGGTCACCGAGAAAGTTTACCGATATAACAAAGCTATATTATCTCACTCACCCATTACATACAGCTAATGAATCTATTGGCTCGTGCCCAAATCAACCAAAGGGCTTGTTTAAAACCTTCTTTCCTTAACCCATTTCTATACTTTTAAATACACCTCACTCACTTGGATTGTGAACTATTCATTGCATGACAACTATTTTAATAGGCAAAAACTTAAATGTTAAAAGTCCAAAATCTGTGTCAGATTTTAAATTTATGAAACAGGTAACCAGAAACATGGTTTCAAATTTGAAGTAGAACTTTTTCCCTCTCCTTTCTAATTTTCCTGTTCTTTGTTTCTCTCTCTGACCCACATTTACCTCAAATTGAGTTGTCAAAACGGACAATAAGATGATTATCTGTGAGTTTTTTGTGTGCTGTCGTGTCCTGTTTGAAAATTTTCAAACAAAAAACAATTGGTTACGAGCACGCCATCATTAGATTGGACGATTTGACATTAATGTGAAAATCACAGTGGGCAGAGACGAGTAATAATACTTAATTAGAGGGCTCGCTATATCTAAAGCTACCCAGGAACTCTTTGGTAAGCCACTTTAATTCCGCGTGAGAAAATTGCTTGTTGACACACACCAGCAACAGTTTGTTTGTGCTATGTTGGTATGCCAAATCATAACTTGTTGATTTTTCATTCATAAACGTAACATACCGGTATGCCAAGAAAATTTTTGTACAAGACATTAATATACAAGTTCTAACTTAGAATATAAGATTATCTATCTCAATTACTTATACAGGTAGATATATCACATCGTTATTGTAAATACCCAGTGACATTTTCGTATGTTAATTCAATTAAATATACTCTATTATCAAATGCCATGAGTTAATGGAGCAATTTGAATTTGATATCAAAAGCATACTGAACAAGCGATCTGTTATGTTGAGAATGTCTTTTTTTTATCTGCAGATCACATTAGGGCTACAATAGGTTTATACATACTCCACAAAAGATTCCCTAAACTTATTCCTTCTCGGTGAACTTGAATGTGCAACGCTTGAAAAAATCTTTATGGGACATTTTTTCCTCATCAGTGAATCATCAAGTGAAGACTATTCCAGACAAGTCAATTTTCAAATTCACAGAGGTTTTGTCGTGACTTTTATCGATGTCATGGAAACAAGCATTTGTCAAGCTCTCGAACATAATTAGGGGGCTACCTGGTTGAATTGTGTAGTTTGAAAGGTAAACACTCGGTCACCGATGTGAGTGAGTCATCCTCCCAAACAGCTACCGATTTACACATCAACTTTCAGCAGTAACGACAAACAATTAGCAACGTATAATTTTTCAAAATGTTTCCTGTTTACTAGTTCATCGATAAATGCTTGAATCACATAATTTTAAAATCAATGACGATTTTCCGTCTCGTTAACTCATTAAGCTGTCGACTCGTAGCCTCAATGGTTGGTAACGAAGCTTCTAACTGTACTTTTTGAAAAATCAAACAACGGCTGATAGAACTGATGAAATTTCAATATGTCCATCTTTACAAATATTAGCATGTATAACTCATATAATCAATATTTAAGATATTTTCATAAATTTGTTTTTAGAAATATCCCTGATAACCTGTAACCATCATAATCAACGGTTATTATTCATAATCCACGATTACACAATAGGAGCAGATGGACAGAGTAACTAAACAATAAAATAACTTAGAATACTCCCAGTAGCTTATGTCTACCACTCGAATGCAACAGTAAAACTTCAGTCCATATATAAGACAATAAAGCAAGAGAGACAAAGACCGCTTACGAGGCGTGATTGTCAATGTCGTTTGCTAATTTTGGTCACGGTTTGATAAAGGGGCAGGGCACCTGTTCTTAACAGGTAAGTGTGAATCATGTGATTACACAACGTCAGCTGATTGTGTTATCAACTCACCTGGCCGGCCGTATCACAAAGCTGCAGACGAACAGGTGACCCATCCACTGTCACGACGACTGTTGAAATAACGAAAAAGAAAAATTCAAATGAATAGTGATACAGAAATATGTATGAAAAGCTATGTTCAAAATTTGTAGTCCTGATTAATATAAATGATTTAAACTTGACCACTAATTTGTCCTGTAAAAAGGCCAGGGGTAAATCATTAAAATAGCCCAAGTTTCCTCTGGCCCTGACACCATGTCTGGTGAAACTTGGGCTATTTAGGTCTCTGTTAATGAAGTAACAGCTTAATTTTTACTGAACTGTACGTAACAGATTTGGGTGGACTTACTACCAGGCATATGGTATATAGAGAAAAACTTTGAGGATTAAAGTGACCTAGGGTAATTTGACCTTCGTTACATCACATGATTTTGAATATTTATGGACTGTGATGTCATCAGTTTCTATGTATATCAGAAACATGGGGTCTTGTTTACAAAATATCTGAGGTAAGGAAGAAATCAATATCGGCCATTATCAGCTGTTTACCTTATATCTGTACAGGTAAATTATTGTGTTGATCCACTGTTTATTATCAGATATATAGATATATATAAACATGATGTCAAGTCCCCTCTATTGTCTACTGAAACAGTGGTCAGTTTGTCAAGTCTCGAGACCTTTATGACTGTCCAGAGAATTTACAACACTGACGCCTAAAATCCTCTTCTTGTATTTAGTTACTCATCAACACTCCACCAAATTTGTCCTTAACAAACAGGTCTACACCTATAAAATCACCATAAATTTCCATCAAGGAGATATATATAATAAATCTCGCTTCACAAAATTCAGATGATTTGATCGTTTGTCCCCAGTTAGTTTTTCGAGGGGAGTTCATTTGAAGTGTTTGTAGACATCACAGACTGATTTTTAAATGGCAGCTTTATATCAATGAATTCGTGTATAGTGTAAATACAGACTGAGCGGGTCTTCTGTGAAGTGAAATCATTCATATTTAAAGCGGTTACGATCTATAACACCAGGAACATGTTTACTTACCTATGGGAGGACTGGCTACCTATTTAAAAAATGACCTAGTTTCCAGATTTATATTCACGAGTTTTCTGAATGAATTAAAAGTTTGAATGCAATAGTGGAAAATTTTATCGTCTACACATTTGGGAGCGAAATAAAAAAGTCACACTCAGTAACCATTTACAAACCAAAACACACATATCAAACTAAAGCTAATATGTTTTTCATGATAAGTTCAAACTTTTGAAAAGTAGAATAATTTCAAAATATGATATGATGTAATTTAAAAGGCCTAATTGTAGCAAAATAAACGCTGACACAATTTTTATTATTAATGGATTGACTGATTTGTACTATATATCACCTGTCTAAAACATGATTATTTAGGTCAGTTGAATAGGTCAGGACTTTTTTACCTGACAGGATAAATTCTGACGAGGTATACAGGTTAAGCAGAGGTGTTGTTCCATTAAGAGTAATAGGGCACCAGGTGTTTCTTATAAGTAGCCTAATTAGTACCCCACCCTACCAACTGATACTTACAACATGTGAGAGGCTTTGGGTGTCAACTCTACAATTAATGATCCATTAACTAATGCATGCCCAGACAATATCTATTATGTAGGCTATCTGATTTACAAAGTGTCTGAAACAATTGTTCTATAAAGAATATGAAAACACATTTACTACTACAAAATCCTGAAACTGACAAATAATTCAATAATTTTCTATTTGAAATATTCCTAGTCTAATCTTGACTGTATATCACAGTGGGGAGGGGGTAATGTCCACTTGGTCAGGATAGACAATAACTGGTTGTTTAAGGTTCAGAGAGTCTATAAAGTGTAGAATCAATACACACAGAAAACTTTATGTGAAATGAATATATCAGGGAAGTTAATATGAAATCAATTTTTTAAAAGTTTTATCTTGCTCACAGGAAATAAATGTTGGTACTTTAATTACAACAAGATAAGGACATAAATATTAAGTTCAATTAGGGTCATTTCACATGCCTCTCTACTTACAACATGACCCCTGTGGGATAACAGTTAGATATCACAACCCAAGTTATGCCTTGGATACAAGGCTCACCAGTCTTTATTTATTTATGAAAATGTTATATTAATAGACCTCGGCCCAGCAGCTGTATCCCTGGAGCTAGGTCCCTGACTGCTGAGGCTGGAGTGACACCCAATACACATTGGATAAGAAGCCAGCTCTCAGACACCAGGGTCTGGATCTTTTGGGTTACAGAAATCTTATCTAACCTGGAACCACTTCTAAACAAATGTGACCCTCACAAGCACTTTTGTAAGATAATTAACATCTTCCAAAATTTTAATCAGCCTAATGTTCTGCTAATTCACTTAAAATGTATTCATAACAGCGGACTTACACATAAATTATTTGAGTTTAAATATTCTTAAAACTATATACAAAGTAGACAAAATACAGATTATGTAAGTTTACAATTATGTATATATCATGTAAATCATATGCATATCTATGTTATATACATTTCAGTGTAACACTTTACATTGTATAATAGTAACATATACATTGTAGTACTAGACTTTACATTGTATAATTGTAACATATACATTGTAGTTCTAGACTTTACATTGTATAATTGTAACATATACATTGTAGTTCTAGACTTTACATTGTATAATTGTAACATAACATTGTATTATTGTAACATAAACATTGTATTATTGTAACATAAACATTGTATTATTGTAACATATACATTGTAGTTCTAGAATTTACATTGTATAATTGTAACATGTACATTGTAGTACTAGACTTTATTGTTTAGTTATTACACAGTATTGTACATAATACAGAGTTGTGCAATATATTATAACTAATCTATCTGTAATTTTACACACCACATCAGGCAAACTCGTAATATATATGTTTATATAACACCTGTAAATTTCTTACCTGCATAATTGTCGAATGCTGTAGGTGTGTATTCGGTGGGATAGCCGTTGGTCGTGTAACTGACCACGAGACTTGTTTTCCCTACAGCTCCATCTCCAACTAAAACACATTTTATTTTGGTCTGACCACCGTCATCAGGCTCGGGTAACAAATTCGTGTTATGGTCCATCATGGATTGAGGCGGCATGGTCAAACACTTGGTAAAAGAGAAACTATTTCAGTCTACTATAAAAAAGGAGTCCAGTTGATGTGACGACTCAGAATCTGTATTTTCACGTGCTTTTGGGTATATGCCACAGTTTATGTAGAAGTATTCCACCTGTCAGATATACACGCGTGTTAAATCATTCTGGTTTAGTTAAAATCCCTTCACACACAACCTTCTCCTGATAGCGCAAAGCGTCGAATGGTCCAGTATACCGAGAGACGTCAATCTATGAATCACTGTGTCGCTACTTCTGATTGGCTGGTGGCTATGACTAACATTGTCGTTCATTCAAATCGTATATTTTTATATATCTATATATACCTGTGTTCTGTCGGTCTCATAGAAGTCTTACACAAGTACTTTCAAGTACAGTGCTGGTCTTAAGAACGGATGACCGATTTCTTTTAAAACGTTTTCTCAACGCCTTTGCCACACTAGCCTGATCGACCATTCAAGTTTTCTCTATTTACATAGCGTATATCTACCTGGGCAAAGCATATACCTGTTGACGTAGATAGAACACGTAACATGGTCGACAGGTAGACATTGAGCAATAGTAATTAATTTATTTGTTATGTAGGTTCACTTTTGACTTAGAAATAACTCGATGATCTGCACACTGGTCGTGTTTATGATAACAGTTGTAAACCCGACTTAACTTTTCAAATGTTGATAAAAATCCTGTCTGATAACGTTGAGGAGTTTAGCTCTAACACAAGCAGAAAATTATCAAATATCAGATACTGGTAAGCCCAGTGTATATTTCTTCCTTGTGTAAACTTCATACGAACTGCATTTTTCTTCAGTAAAAATGTCGAACATTTCTATAGATAACACCTGTTTGTACAGTTAGAAATAAACTGCATTTTTCTTCATAAACAACTGAATTTCTACGAGTGTTTTTGGAATTCATATTATTTCTACCTTTGACGGTCAGTCAGTTATATTTAAGATTTTAAATAAGTCCTTACCTTTAACGTATATATACGATTTTTTTTCTTCTACCTGAAGTTAATAAATTGGCCGCCCAAAATATGACCTTTCTGGAAATGAATTGCAACAGCAACGTCACCAATTTCCAATGACGGGGTTGGACATGTTTGATATTACAGTTATATACAAACAAATCTACATTGTGAAGTATACACTGGTTACATAGCCATATAAATCACGACCGAAAAAAAGGAGGAAAAAAAAGAACACTTCAATTCTTCTTGGCAGATTTTACAAATAATATACTTTCATTAACACGATTCAGATCACAGGGATTTGGCGCATATTATCACATATGATATCCATTATGTCATACGTTATGATTTGTATAATGACCTGTAGGTGGAATATTTGTGTCAAGTCCCTGAGTTTCAAATTCACGATCTTTGGACCAAATAGTCTTCATAATAATGCTGAGTAGAGAAGACGATTTCCTACCAAGGGAAGGGCAAATGAATGTTAAGTTACATTGATATATAAGTACAGGTCGCAGATGTGTACGATAAAATCACGGAACAAGAGAGAGAAATATCTCCTTGGGAATTTAATAGAAATGGTTTCCGACGAGTAGAAAACGACGTTTTGTCGGAAACAGGTGTGCAGAGTAATAAAAGTTGTGAGAAATTCCCCAACCCTATGGTCGAAAACGGGACGGAAGTTAGGAACAACATCATATTATCAAAACTAACGATAAACTTGACCAACCGATAACTTCGCCCGTATCCTCGTCATGTAGAAATCGATACGTCTGGCTGAAATGGTGCTGGTATTGATTTCAAGGTGTGAATATCTAATTTCAAAAGTATTCCTTATAAACCCTATTGAAAATAGCTGTAACATATCCGAAAATGTTTAGTGTAACACCATGTTATCAGCGAAAGTGATAACAAGGGGTCCTAAAACGAACGAATGTTGTGAAAAGTGAGATTTGTGTGTCTTATTTTATCTTCATTGATGGTATTTCGTTTAAAGAGTGCGTGGGATTACTCGAGTATTTTAGAGGTGGTGCGTGTTATCACAAACTTTGGGAGTGTTTTATAGTATGGACACTATTCTGATACAATAGAATTCGGTATCCAGTACGAACGTTTGGGAAGGTTCAGAGTAAACTATCTTTTTCAAAAACAAAACGTAAAGATCGGAATGTACTTTATTTACAAGTGTATCTATATGGGCCGTATTGTGTATAAGGTATTTCGTGGTCCAGATATGTTTGGATACAGACAGATAGTTCCTCCTCAACGCTCGTCTGTAAAGAGAGGTCGCCGGTCTGATGGTCTCTGAGATACTCCCGACAAAATCAGTCTCGGGTATACTTTAAATCTTTACCTGCTTTAACACTTGTACATGTACTTTAAAACTACCGTGTACTATAGAGGGATCACAATAATGGCCGTGAGAAATACAGCCACATACTCAAAGAACTGGACAAGCAACTGTATACCTCGTGTATTTACCGAGAATAATTCTATACAACAAACGGAAATTTCTATTAATCCGGACTATCATGTAGTCCGGAAAAAAATATCGCTTTCTCTAGAACTTGTATTTAGGAAGTGAATAACATTCTAATTAATCCGTACGATATATGGGAATCGGATTTCAGTTCAGATTAACGAGTTTCCATTGTACTCATAATCCGGAATGTATAATTTACCCAGTTATATTGAATAAGTAAAAGTGATCATTTTACGTTTCCTTCATACTAATAATCCGGAGAAGAGAAGTTAATCCGGAATTTTACATTGAAAATGAAAGTGATTAACAAGAGTTTTCCACTTTAATAAACACTGGATAATTGACTCTAATTAAACACGAACCCTATCATACCATACCGTGATTCTACCGGAATGTTCCGGACGAAACAGTGCGGTGTGGATGTGTGTGACTGATAGTGACTTTAGTACTAATACATTCTATCTTAGAGTACACGGTACATTGTAGAGGGATTTGGACTAATTGATAAACTGTTCTCTTTATAAAACGGTATGTTTTGTACCTCTATCTGATTACAGATAACGGCGGTGTTGATATCAGGACAAGTGTTGGGATTTCATACCCACTCTGTCCATAGCATCGTTAGCTTACCTCTAGTTTTTTTCCTCGCGAATATGACTAAAAATAGCTTTTAAATACAACCGATTTTTCATATTTTGGAAAAGTTTCCCATAGTTAAACGTCATTTGGAATTGACGCTAGAACAACTGCAACTCTGAAAATAAATTTTGTTGAGAAAAACCCTGACAAACTCACAAAGTAAGCTGACAATCTCACAAAGTAAGCTGACAAGCTATTTAACTAATATACGGGTGTCATTTGAGCAACTCGCAGATCTTAAAAAAAAATGTCAACGCTCAATTTGAACAAGACACTTATCGCTTAATTTTGAACAATATGCCGGGTACCTGTCTGTAATTATGACTAATTGACACACGTCAATTAGTCCGAGATCATAATTTGGTGTTAACGAGATATCGTCATTATCAACGAACTTTAGGCGATCTCAATTGATATGCACCGAGATTTCGTGAAATTTTATGTAATACTTTTTTTTAAGTACACACTAGCACGCCTGATCTATAGGTTTAACATAGAGCACAGGTTGTAAAACTTTAAAATTGCTTGGTGATAGATATCATTTTGAGCACCTGTATCCTGTTCTAAAATTACAAAACAGAAACAGTATATCATACCTTAGCAATTTTTTCAATAGAGAAAACCTGTTTACTACCCAAAATGTACAATCGAACAAGTCGTTTGCCCGAGGAACGCAACACGTGTTTTTAACACATACCACTATGAAAAGAAACAGGATATCCACAAATCTATTTACAACCGGAATTGGGACAAACCTAAAACATTATTTTTTTGTGTAATTGAATTTCCCAAAGCCAATTCAGTACCGGTACCTAACTGTTAAACAGGTCGGGTTTGTCCGAACCCTTTACGTGCCGATGGCCGTAAACAGGTATTCGGGTTTCGTGACGGTGGTATTTTTAGCGTTGTCGCCAAACGGTCACGAAACTACAATCGGTAACACGTTGATACAATCTTTCAATTGATACATCAATATCTCGGAACAATTGTTTCAGCATGCTCTCGGATGACGTATGACAGATGGTATTTACGTACAAATGAATGACAATGCATGTAAAATGTTGTGGTGCCACTATAATTCCGCTATTCAAAGACGTCATATGCATGTAGCTGTATCTAATTATCTAATAATTTGTGTTACTGTACATGCGATTTGCATTCCTTTCTGATGACACATGCATTACATTTACATTAAAATCATTAACTCATATTTGATATATACGTCAATATCAAGTCAGCTTTGACATGGTTAAATTTTACCAAATGCTGTTCACGTCCCCAGGGGAAGGATACATTGTCTGAACGGTACTGGGCACCAAACACAAACAAGCCCTCGGCGATGTCACATACTTCGCAAAGGTGTCAATGTTTGAAAAGTGTCCCTACATTGACGATATTGCACCAGGTACATTTCTGACAGTGTAAGGAAGTGTTCCTGACTTCTGCCGTTGTTAAAAGTTTATATCGATACCGTCTCTCCGGTACTTTCCTTGCATATATGCATACTTTTGGATGGAAATAGGCAAATCTGGACACGTGCTTGGGATATGGTCCATGCATAATTCGCGATGTAAGTCCCCTTCCTCTCCTTAGTGCCCCTCCTCCCCGCCCCTCCTGTTTTCCCTATTACTTCTAATCCTGTCACATTTAATTATCATACCTGGTGACACCGTATTTCACGTAATTCAAAAATCATTCCATAAATAAAAGGAAATTAATAAAAATATGGGATTGATACCGCTTTCTTTCTATATTCGTTTTTAGCCCCTTTTTTTTATTTCCCCTACAGTTTTGGCCCCTAACGTCACTGACGAGTCCTGATCTACACTCAGTCGCCACTGTATCTATATTAGAAATATATCATGCAGTTCTTTTCACCGTCTTGTAAATGCCGCTTCCCTTTGTGACACCTCCCCAATACACACGTGCCCCATGGCCACCCCGTACGATCTGTCGGACCACGCGTGGACTAGTATTTGCGACATCTGACACGCCGTGTTGGGGGTGTTCACCGATATCGTCTATTGTCATGTAACTATAAATAGATACAATTAAAGATCGTAGGGACGCGACATTTTGACATGTGACTGGGGGAAGAATACCTTTATGTCGACACCTCACCCATATCATAACTGTATACGCATACCAAGGAACACTGTCCGGGTGTTGTGGTCCACAGTACACCTGGGCTCGCACCTGTTCTCAGGTGTGTCGAATCTAATAAGCTTAATCAATTTTAATTAAAATTTGATTGATTTTCCCTCTTTAATGTGCATCATTTTGTAAATATTTTATTCCTTTGTAACTGACAATTTTGAACCTGAGACAGACTAATTTGCTTTTCAGTTTCCAATTTAATGATGAATGTAATAAGCTATTTTACATTTCCCAGTACGCTAATTAAGCTTGATACTACATTATCATATGACATGGTTGCTGTATCATCGTTATGAGTTTAATTTCACGATATTTGAATTATAAATAAAAATCTTTGGCCTGACGTATCTCCCTTCGTCAAAGGTATGTAGAGGATGTTAGAAGGGGAACAACGAAGACATGTAAGAACAGGAAATATCGGGTTATTTTTCTAATACATACTCATGGATTTGCCAGAATTATTAAAAAAGCTATTAAATAATTATGTAGATTACCACAAGACGACATCCTTCTGACATTTCTGTTTCGATATAAACATAAATACCGAAATCACTCCTAATGTCAAAAAAATCGTAATTCTAACTCGAAGTCGATATCAACATAGATAACATAGATATGGATTTGGTTGGAGATAAGACCAGGTATTCCGGAGGGGTAAGTCTCTAGGTCACGATGACACTCGCCATACAGATCTAGGTCACGACGACACCCGCCATACAAGTCTAGGTCACGACGACACCCACCATACATATACAGGTCACGACGACATCCGCCATACAAATCTAGGTCACGACAACATCAACCATACATATCTAGGTCACGACGACATCCGCCATACAAATCCAGGTAACGACGACACCCGCCATACAAATCTAGGTCACGACGACACCCGCCATACAGATCTAGGTCACGACGACATCCGCCATACATATCTAGGTCATGACGACACCCACCATACAAATCTAGGTCACGACGACACCCACCATACATATCCAGGTCACGACGACACTCGCCATACACATCTAGGCCACGACGACACTCGCCATACACATCTAGGTTAATTTCGGCGAAGTCACATTCTCAAAATAAGAACTAGGTGCTGTCATTATGATGGAGCGCGTGCTCTCGTGTCCAGGTTGTGTTGACGACCCTTTGAAATGTCCTGGAGTGGCCACGTGACCTGTGTACACTGGATATCACCCAGATTGTTGGGAGAGTAGACAACCCTATAACATCGAGAAGTAAGAGTCTATAGGAATCTTTGTCAGTTTGCGTTTTTATCTTATTTCCGTTTTGTGACCCTGAAATTATACCAAGAACTTGTAAATTTATAAACAGTCATCCATCATGAACCATTGTACTGTATGTTTTTATAGTATTGCCATTAATTTACTGAGTTAGAATTGTGCAAAGACAGTTTAATTTAACTGTTTTCATTCATTTTCAAACTCCAGAGTAATTTGATTGATAGCGTCACAATGTTGAAGTTCCTTGTTGCCATGTAATGGGTAACCAACACGAAACAAAGATGTTTATGTATAAGAAGTACAATTAGAAGTATTGAAAAACAATAAAAGATTGACAACTAATGTTTACAGGAAGTGGCGATATAACAACAATCCCATACGCGAGATTTTGAAAATAATAAATACAACAGTTTAAATACCTTTCTCCCGATATCATTGTGACACCTAAACGTCGATAGACAGCAGCGCACACTTGTTGCGGTCAGTCACCTGAAGATTACTCCAATTCTACGAAATTTACTTACGACATTGGAAGCTTTACTGATATAAATTATCAAACAAGAGAGCATGGGTCGAATTCGGAACTCGTTACTACCCGACCCAGCCTCTCCCGGTAATGGCTGCAATGTACTCTGTGAGAAATAACACTTTACCAATCAGGGTTTTAACTACAATTTTTGTTACAAAATTTGCGCAATATCATTTACTTTTCAATATTGCCCAGTCTGACGGAAGTTGTCGATGAAGCAGAAGACGCTTCCCCTCGCGGAACGTTCAAATGTCTGTTATTTGTTTGTGTGTGCCCTGGCGTTTGATTTAATTTGTGAAAATTATTGAAATAAAGATGAAATGAAAATTAGAAATATGAAAACAGAACTCGAGAAGCCACAAACAATTACCGTATAGCTAAAAAGCCAGTTAACCGCACTTTGGCCACCTAAATAGTTTGAGAATACAGGCGTAAACTGGACCGTACGTTTGTCACCTTGACCAGGATCGATATAATTAACAATGGATGATTAGCTTAATCATTGACAGGTGGACGAGGAGACTGACGATGGAAAGTAGACACTGCATCAACAATAACAGTGACCTTGACGAGTATTGACCTTGGCAAACTGTATTATCGGGGACGTACACCGCCAGGTAGGTTATGTGACGTCACGCATTGCCTGTACATCTGTATCAAGGGTCACCTTACCTGGATTAGTACAGAGTAACACAGCTGATAGCATTGTTATAGTGGTGTAAATGGCCGTGGGTTGTTTAACCTCCCGTAATAACCGTTAGGTTCACAGCTTTATCAGGGTACAACAGCTGTGAAGTCAACATACTTCTGAAGCTTACCAATTATCTAAATTACCCCTCCGACAGAAATCTCGAAACAAACACAGGGACATGTCTAGTCTAATATCATAAAATTAGTTAAATATCTATATATAAAGTCTAGACTAAAGACTTGATACATAGTTATTTCTGGCTTATTTTATCATCAGTCTAGACAAAGTCCCTGTGGACCAAACGAAAGTTCAAAATCCAGCGTAACAATGGAATTGAAATTATGTACCCAACATAAAGATTGATTCCGTTGACGAAAGAGAGAATCCTTTCGAAACTAAAACATAATTATGCTGATCAAGAGCGGATCCCTTGGACTTCAATCTCGGCTTATTCCGCCGAACATTTCTGTGAACGAGGGAATATAAAAGTTTAGATAACCCGGCGGGTTCACGATTGATGGTCAGAGGTTTATAACCCGACGGTTCACGATTGATGGTCAGAGGTTTATAACCCGACGGTTCACGATTGATGGTCATAGGTTTATAACCCGACGGTTCAAGGTTTATAACCCGACGGTTCACGATCGATGACAGAGGTTTATAACCCGACGGTTCACGATCGATGGTCAGAGGTTTATAACCCGACGGTTCAAGGTTTATAACCCGACGGTTCACGATCGATGACAGAGGTTTATAACCCGACGGTTCAAGGTTTATAACCCGACGGTTCACGATCGATGACAGAGGTTTATAACCCGACGGTTCACGATCGATGGTCAGAGGTTTATAACCCGACGGTTCAAGGTTTATAACCCGACGGTTCACGGTCGATGACAGAGGTTTATAACCTGACGGTTGACGATCGATGATAGAGGTTCATAACCCGACGGGTCACGATCGATGACAGAGGTTTATAACCTGACGGTTCACGATCGATGACAGAGGTTTATAACCTGACGGTTCACGATCGATGGTAGAGGTTCATAACCCGACGGTTCACGATCGATGATAGAGGTTCATAACCCGACGGTTCACGATCGATGACAGAGGTTTATAACCTGACGGTTCAAGATCGATGACAGAGGTTTACTTGGCCCGTAGAATTACGTATTACTATAATATCACTGTAAAGTGAACTTATTCAAACTTTCACTGAATGTCTTGCATGTGATTTTAGAAATAAAACATCTCTGCGCCCAGATTTGTTTCACGATTTAGACACTGCATTCGGCTCGTCTGTCAACACTCTCAATTGGTGTATAACAGAAAGAGAGACCCAATTGGTGTATTGACAGACGAGCCGAGTACCTTTTACTCGGAGACCCACTGTCCGAGGGTTACGATCCAGGGAGGAAGCACTGTTGATACCACTTCCTTCTAGTAATACCTATAACGCACTATATCTATGACGTTACGCTATAGACAATACAATACAGACACTTCTAAATAGACATCGGGAGGCATATACAGCATCGTACGCTTGCAGCCAATTAAAACAGCTAACCAGTTCGATTTAATAATGACATGCTTTCCGATAATTATAACGATTATATAACTTCATTACCTCCACTAGAAGAAAAGAGACCTTAGTTATGCTTTGAGATTTTAAGATGTGTGAAATATACACGTTTTGAATAGTTTAGGTTGTTTATTGTGAAGTTAACGATACTTTTCAACACTCTGGTACTGTCTGACTCACAGATACTCCGACCCATCAGATATGATAAGTTTGTGTATCGCTGACCCATTGGACAACATTCCTGGCTAATGAGGTACACGTGGATTCCATGAATAGTTCTGTAATCACACAAACAATTGAAGGAACATCATCTATACACACATGCAGTGGTAATTCAGGTTTTTATCAATTAACGAAGCATAGGTCTTCTGTTCCCGATATCACTTTATCCGTGAGAGGAGATGTTGACTGCTGACGGGAAAAGTTACAGATCACGGATTCGAGACAGGTGAACGAAACCTATGGCCAATTAATATTAACAATACACCATGCGGTTCAGGTCTCACTAACCCGGGTCTCACTTTGAGAACGTTGCATTACCTGGATTTTACGGCGGGTATCCATGAAGAAAAACGCGCGTACCCTTCCGAGACACGCAGTTCTATTCCCTTTGAACCCTTTAGTCTCGGTTAAATCTATATCTAATCACATGCTGTCCTCACTCTCTCTATTTTAGTCGGAATAACGGATCCGCCTACACGCTGGTGTCAGCCTGTTGTTTTGACCACATTTTTAGTCCGCAAAATATTTGTTCGGCAAGGGTTTCTGATAAGCTGTAACTAGAAAATAGAGATTTTTTTTTATCTTTGTCTATTCTAACGCGAATAGCCAATTAGCGTTTCCCCTATTTAGTCCTAAAATATCCATATCTGTTGACAACAAGACAAAGCAGGGTGAAACCCTTTTTTAATTTGTGTTTTTTGACCCATTTTTAATTTGTGTGTTTTTTGCGCTAAAAAGTTTTTGATAAACATTCATTTGAAAAGTAATCTGAAAAGTGACGACTAATTAAAGGATTGTTTTGGCTCACTTTGATAACAAGTCACAAGTGACCAGATATGTGGACTGTTAGAGAACAACTAATGGACATTAGCAGATAATTTAACACTTAATTTGAAAAGAAAGAGATGTTTTGTTGGTACGAGTTACATAGTCAAAGGAAGAACTGTTTTGTTGGTACGGGTTACATAGTCAAAGGAAGAGATGTTTTGTTGGTATGGGTGACATAGTCAAAGGAAGAGATGTTTTGTTGGTACGGGTAACATAGTCAAAGGAAGATATGTTTTGTTGGTACGAGTAACATAGTCAAAGGAAGAGATGTTTTGTTGGTACGGGTGACATAGTCATAGGAAGAGATGTTTTGTTGGTACGAGTAACATAGTCAAAGGAAGAGATGTTTTGTTGGTACGGGTGACATAGTCAAAGGAAGAGATGTTTTGTTGGTACGAGTTACATAGTCAAAGGAAGAGATGTTTTGTTGGTACGAGTAACATAGTCAAAGGAAGAGATGTTTTGTTGGTACGAGTTACACAGTCAAAGGAAGAGATGTTTTGTTGGTACGAGTTACACAGTCAAAGGAAGAGATGTTTTGTTGGTACGAGTAACATAGTCAAAGGAAGAGATGTTTTGTTGGTACGGGTGACATAGTCAAAGGAAGAGATGTTTTGTTGGTACGAGTTACACAGTCAAAGGAAGAGATGTTTTGTTGGTACGGGTGACACAGTCAAAGGAAGAGATGTTTTGTTGGTACGGGTGACACAGTCAAAGGAAGAGATGTTTTGTTGGTACGGGTGACATAGTCAAAGGAAGAGATGTTTTGTTGGTACGAGTTACATAGTCAAAGGAAGAGATGTTTTGTTGGTACGAGTTACATAGTCAAAGGAAGAGATGTTTTGTTGGTACGGGTGACACAGTCAAAGGAAGAGATGTTTTGTTGGTACGGGTGACATAGTCAAAGGAAGAGATGTTTTGTTGGTACGAGTTACATAGTCAAAGGAAGAGATGTTTTGTTGGTACGAGTTACATAGTCAAAGGAAGAGATGTTTTGTTGGTACGGGTGACATAGTCAAAGGAAGAGATGTTTTGTTGGTACGAGTTACATAGTCAAAGGAAGAGATGTTTTGTTGGTACGAGTTACATAGTCAAAGGAAGAGATGTTTTGTTGGTACGGGTGACACAGTCAAAGGAAGAGATGTTTTGTTGGTACGAGTTACACAGTCAAAGGAAGAGATGTTTTGTTGGTACGGGTGACATAGTCAAAGGAAGAGATGTTTTGTTGGTACGGGTGACATAGTCAAAAGAAGATATGTTTTGTTGGTACGGGTGACATAGTCAAAGGAAGATATGTTTTGTTGGTACGGGTGACATAGTCAAAGGAAGATATGTTTTGTTGGTACGAGTTACATAGTCAAAGGAAGGGATGTTTTGTTGGTACGGGTGACATAGTCAAAGGAAGATATGTTTTGTTGGTACGGGTGACATAGTCAAAGGAAGATATGTTTTGTTGGTACGAGTTACATAGTCAAAGGAAGGGATGTTTTGTTGGTACGAGTGACATAGTCAAAGGAAGATATGTTTTGTTGGTACGGGTGACATAGTCAAAGGAAGGGATGTTTTGTTGGTACGGGTGACATAGTCAAAGGAAGATATGTTTTGTTGGTACGGGTGACATAGTCAAAGGAAGATATGTTTTGTTGGTACGGGTGACATAGTCAAAGGAAGATATGTTTTGTTGGTACGGGTGACATAGTCAAAGGAAGATATGTTTTGTTGGTACGGGTGACATAGTCAAAGGAAAAGATGTTTTGTTGGTACGGGTGACATAGTCAAAGGAAGATATGTTTTGTTGGTACGGGTGACACAGTCAAAGGAAGATATGTTTTGTTGGTACGGGTGACATAGTCAAAGGAAGATATGTTTTGTTGGTACGGGTGACACAGTCAAAGGAAGATATGTTTTGTTGGTACGGGTGACATAGTCAAAAGAAGAGATGTTTTGTTGGTACGGGTGACATAGTCAAAGGAAGATATGTTTTGTTGGTACGAGTTACATAGTCAAAGGAAGAGATGTTTTGTTGGTACGGGTGACATAGTCAAAGGAAGAGATGTTTTGTTGGTACGGGTGACATAGTCAAAGGAAGAGATGTTTTGTTGGTACGGGTGACACAGTCAAAGGAAGAGATGTTTTGTTGGTACGGGTGACATAGTCAAAGGAAGAGATGTTTTGTTGGTACGGGTGACATAGTCAAAGGAAGAGATGTTTTGTTGGTACGGGTGACATAGTCAAAGGAAGAGATGTTTTGTTGGTACGGGTGACACAGTCAAAGGAAGAGATGTTTTGTTGGTACGGGTGACACAGTCAAAGGAAGAGATGTTTTGTTGGTACGGGTGACATAGTCAAAGGAAGAGATGTTTTGTTGGTACGGGTGACATAGTCAAAGGAAGAGATGTTTTGTTGGTACGGGTGACACAGTCAAAGGAAGAGATGTTTTGTTGGTACGGGTGACACAGTCAAAGGAAGAGATGTTTTGTTGGTACGGGTGACACAGTCAAAGGAAGAGATGTTTTAACATAGTCATATGTTTTACTCGAAGCTAGCTCATAGAAATATCAGCCAATATAATCGGAAATACATCATTCACGGCTAAATTTACAGAGTTATAAACGATTCTTATCTAAAAGCACTTTTTTCTCAATGACTCGTCACCAGAATGTCACCTAGCAGACGGTTTAAGTCAATGAGAGCTGTTTCTCAGACCCGAACACCTGTTTCATCAATATTCCTTAGCTTGGTTTTTCTATAGAGAAGCATTGCATAATTTAGTGGAAATTCCTCAGCGGAGATTTCCCCTTAATCCAATAATACTTTCCTATGGGAAATTTGAAGTTAATTATAAGGGATTTTATAAAGTAAAGAGGCGATGATGAAACTGAGACCTGTTAGTCCGTTTTCAGCGCCCAAGTAATAGGAATCCAAGGTTCGTGAAAGGGGAGTCCGTCTGTAGATTACCATAGCTTTTTCTTCTGTGTAATCTTAGAAACAAAAATTGCTCTAGACTATTGCAAAATTTGGGATATTGATAGAACCAAGCCATGTGGCCCCATGTCCCTGTGACTCGTTACCAGAAAAGTCTTCAGATGATGCCAAAGGTCACAGGGCCCCGTACCCCTGTACCTAGTTACCAGAAGTCTTCAGGTAAGGCCAAAAGTCATTGGGTCTAGTACCCCTGTACCTAGTTACCAGAAAGGTTTTCAGGTAAGGCCAAAAGTCATTGGGTCTAGTACCCCTGTACCTAGTTACCAGAAAGGTTTTCAGGTAAGGCCAAAGGTCATTGGGCCCCGTTCCCCTGTACCTATAGTTACCAGAAGTCATCAGGTAAGGCCAAAGGTCATTGGGCCCCGTATCCCTGTACCTAGTTACCAGAAGCATTCAGGTAAGGCCAAAAGTCATTGGGCCCCTACCCCTGTACCTAGTTACCAGAAAAGTCTTCAGGTCAAAGGTCATTGGGCCCGTGTCCTTGTGACTCGATATGAATCAAATTCCTTTGTCTTACAGCACGAAGTACATCCACGTAGAGTCAAAACTACCGCAGATATTAGTATTACACAGGCCACTGACGTCAGAGGTTACTCGAAACATTCAGCTAACTCCAGTCAAAGACGTCATTGAACAAATGCCATGGAAGATGCGCGCGCATGAACGGTGAGATTAGGCACAATTTTTGTCCAATATTTTCAGCGTTATCTATTAGGGCTGGAGTTTAAAAGGGAAACCCTCCCGTCAATATGTGGTGTTCTGTATCGGCCTTCAAGTAATACACAAACATGAAAGACACTAATCTAGATGCTATAAGACAGTGGTGCTGGGTCCCAATCAATTCTATTTGGAAAATTCTTGGCCAAAATAGAATTCTAATTTCGGAACCGGGAAGTCAATGTCACATTGGCAAATAGGGGCGAACTAATAAGGGGAAGATGAGGGGAAGATGAGGGGAGGATGAGGGAGGATGAGGGGAGATAGAGGGCAGCTGTACAGCATCAACTCATTGCCCAGTGTCAGTGGTTGGCCGTCAATAATTACACGAACACAGTGGGTATAAAAGGTTAATTATATATATATACAGGGAATAGTATCATCGCCAATACATGCATTATATATAATATTTTCTGGCGTTCAGTGTTAATCAGGGTCAGCAAGCAATTTCTACCAGTCAAAAATATTGTAAACAAACTATTCCCGGGCGTACAAAGGTACTCGCCTCGTCTGTCAATACAACCAATATGTATATCTATTATATAGTGGATGTATTGGCAGACGTGTCGAGTACCTTTGGACAGACGAACATCCTTAATGAACTAAAGATACATCCCGAGTCAACTAAGAGGCGACTAAATTTGGGATCTTATCTTTTCTCTTCTTTCTTAACAACCTTTTTCTTCCTAATGTTTCCCTCGTTGGGTTTTGTTTCCTGACTGAGACAGTTAGGAATGTGACGACTATTTCGCCCGTTGTCAGCATAGTGTGACCGTGCGAGGTTTTCTGCTGAGTGTCTTCGGCGGTATGCTTCAGTGAGATTGCACTATAAAGTCGGCATCTGATTCGCACTAACCGCAACCTCCCGAAAACACAAGTCACTAACCACACGATGTACTTCACACCACACGATGTACTTCACACACCACACGATGTACTTCACACACCACACGATACACTTCACACACCACATGATACACTTCACACACCACATGATACACTTCACACCACACGATATACTTCACACACCACACGATACACTTCACATCACACGATACACTTCACACACCACATGATATACTTCACACACCACATGATATACTTCACACACCACACGATACACTTCACACACCCCACTCTACACTCTACACAGCACATGATATACTTCACACACCACACGATGTACTTCACACACCACACGATGCACTTCACACACCACACGATACACTTCACACACCACACGATACACTTCACACATCACACGATACACTTCACACAACACACGATGTACTTCACACACCACACGATACACTTCACACACCACACGATACACTTCACACACCACACGATACACTTCACACACCACATGATACACTTCACACACCACATGATACACTTCACACACCACATGATACACTTCACACACCACATGATACACTTCACACCACACGATGTACTTCACACAGCACACGATACACTTCACACAGCACACGATGTACTTCAAACACCACACGATACACTTCACACACCACACGATGTACTTCACACACCACACGATGTACTTCACACACCACACGATACACTTCACACACCATACGATGTACTTCACACCACACGATACACTTCACACACCACACGATGTACTTCACACACCACACGATGTACTTCACACATCACACGATGTACTTCACACACCACACGATACACCTCACACACCACACGATACACTTCACACACCACACGATGTACTTCACACACCACACGATACACTTCACACACCACACGATACACTTCACACCACACGATGTTCTTCACACCACACGATATACTTCACACACCACACGATGTACTTCACACACCACACGATAAACTTCACACACCACACGATGTACTTCACACACCACACGATACACTTCACACACCACACGATACACTTCACACCACACGATGTTCTTCACACCACACGATATACTTCACACACCACACGATGTACTTCACACACCACACGATACACTTCACACACCACACGATGTACTTCACACACCACACGATACACTTCACACACCACACGATGTACTTCACACACCACACGATACACTTCACACACCACACGATACACTTCACACCACACGATGTTCTTCACACCACACGATATACTTCACACACCACACGATGTACTTCACACACCACACGATACACTTCACACCACACGATGTTCTTCACACCACACGATATACTTCACACAACACACGATGTACTTCACACACCACACGATACACTTCACACACCACACGATACACTACACACACCACACGATACACTTCACACACCACATGATACACTTCACACACCACATGATACACTTCACACAGCACACGATACACTTCACACAGCACACGATGTACTTCACACAGCACACGATGTACTTCACACAGCACACGATACACTTCACACAGCACACGATGTACTTCACACACAACACGATACACTTCACACAGCACACGATACACTTCACACAGCACACGATACACTTCACACAGCACACGATGTACTTCACACAGCACACGATGTACTTCACACACCACACGATACACTTCACACAGCACACGATGTACTTCAAATACCACACGATATACTTCACACCACACGATACACTTCACACAGCACACGATACACTTCACACCACACGGTACACTTCACACACCACACGATACACTTCACACACCACATGATACACTTCACACACCACATGATACACTTCACACCACACGATATACTTCACACACCACACGATACACTTCACATCACACGATACACTTCACACACCACATGATATACTTCACACACCACATGATATACTTCACACACCACACGATACACTTCACACACCCCACTCTACACTCTACACAGCACATGATATACTTCACACACCACACGATACACTTCACACACCACACGATACACTTCACACATCACACGATACACTTCACACAACACACGATGTACTTCACACACCACACGATACACTTCACACACACCACACGATACACTTCACACACCACACGATACACTTCACACACCACATGATACACTTCACACACCACATGATACACTTCACACACCACATGATACACTTCACACCACACGATGTACTTCACACAGCACACGATACACTTCACACAGCACACGATGTACTTCAAACACCACACGATACACTTCACACAGCACACGATGTACTTCACACACCACACGATGTACTTCACACATCACACGATGTACTTCACACACCACACGATACACCTCACACACCACACGATACACTTCATACACCACACGATGTACTTCACACACCACACGATACACTTCACACACCACACGATACACTTCACACCACACGATGTTCTTCACACCACACGATATACTTCACACACCACACGATGTACTTCACACACCACACGATAAACTTCACACACCACACGATACACTTCACACAGCACACGATACACTTCACACACCACACGATGTACTTCACACACCACACGATGTACTTCACACACCACACGATACACTTCACACAGCACACGATGTACTTCACACACAACACGATACACTTCACACAGCACACGATACACTTCACACAGCACACGATACACTTCACACACCACACGATGTACTTCACACACCACACGATGTACTTCACACACCACACGATACACTTCACACAGCACACGATGTACTTCAAATACCACACGATATACTTCACACCACACGATACACTTCACACACCACACGATACACTTCACACACCACACGATACACTTCACACAACACACGATGTAGTTCAAAAACCACACGATACACTTAACACACCACACGATGTACTTCACACACCACACGATATACTTCACACACCACACGATACACTTCACACACCACACGATGTACTTCGCACACAACACGATACACTTCACCCACCACACGATACACTTCACACCACACGATGTACTTCACACATCACATGATACACTTCACACACCACACGATACAATTCACACACCACACGATACACTTCACACACCACACGATACACTTCACACCACACGATACACTTCACACACCACACGATGTACTTCACACACCACACGATACACTTCACACACCACACGATACACTTCACACACCACACGGTACACTTCACACACCACACGGTACACTTCACACACCACACGGTACACTTCACACACCACACGATACACTTCACACACCACACGATACACTTCACGATACACTTCACACACCACACGATACACTTCACATCACACGATACACTTCACACACCACACGATACACTTCACACACCACACGATACACTTCACACACAACACGATGCACTTCACACACCCCACGATACACTTCACACACCACACGATACACTTCACACACCACACGATACACTTCACACACAACACGATGTACTTCACACACCACACGATACACTTCACACACCACACGATACACTTCACACACCACACGATACACTTCACACACCACACGATACACTTTATACACCACACGATACACTTCACACACCACACGATACACTTTATACACCACACGATACACTTCACACACCACACGATACACTTCACACCACACGATACACTTCACACACCACACGATACACTTCATACACCACACGATACACTTCACACACAACACGATACACTTCACACACCAGACGATACACTTCATACACCACACGATACACTTCACACACCACACGATACACTTCACACACAACACGATACACTTCATACACCACACGATACACTTCATACACCACACGATACACTTCACACACAACACGATACACTTCACACACCACATGATATACTTCACACACCACACGATGTAGTTCACACACCACACGATACACCTCACACACCACACGATACACCTCACACACCACACGATACACCTCACACACCACACGATACACTTCACACACCACACGATACACTTCACACACCACACGATACACTTCACACCACACGATACACTTCACACAACACACGATACACTTCAAACACCACACGATACACTTCACACACCACACGATGTACTTCACACACCACACGATACACTTCACACAGCACACGATGTACTTCAAATACCACACGATATATAGTCACACCACATGATGTACTTCACACACCACACGATACACTTCACACACCACACGATACACTTCACACACCAGACGATACACTTCACACACCAGACGATACACTTCACACACCAGACGATACACTTCACACCAAACGATGTACTTTATACACCACACGATGTACTTCACACCACACGGAAGGTCGTCCTCGTCACCATTACTGTTGATCGGACGTTCAACATTATCAAACCAAATTCTCAATTAACGTCTGGAAACATTCCCGCTGCTTTCATTAATGTTCCTTGTTCCTTAACATAATATACCCCATTGGAAAGCATAACAGATTTCAAGGAAAGTTCTTTAACTAAGATCTGTAATACTTTCCTACGGACATTTCTAGTTGGAGAATATTGATTTAACTATGACCAGGGTTTACAGTGAGAAGTGAAGTCTTTATTTCAAAACGAAGACTACAAAAGGAGCTTTCTTCTCTGATATCATACAAGTATGTGAAAATCAGAGGATTTCCAATTGTCATTTGGAGATCCATAGAAACCTTTGATATCGTTCTGTCTATCAATCCCCTTTGAAGAAAGCCCATGTTGTTTTGACCCGTGTATTCTGTATATTTAACCCACAGTAAAATCATTAATTCAAACAAGAAATCAAATCGAATACCGACAGCAGTTGGGTACCCGACCAGATCAGACCATTCTCATTTCTATATCACCAAGGAATCCTTTTATATTCTCTACAAAAACACTTGATAGTGCACAGGACTTGGCACAAATCTCCGACATAACTTGTATTTGTGTATTATGATTGTTGTAAAACTTTATACGGATCGTGTGTTTTGGTTGTGACTTGCCCCTGTGTTAAAGTACAAAGCACCCTTCAGAATTACAATATAAGAGTTATAAATCGCGGGATTTAATTTCGATAAATATTTACTACATACATTATAACATACTTTGATTTCTAAAAAATAAATCTAAATATGTTTGAAGACTGTTGCGTGACGTTCAAAAATCCAACAGATATTTTGAAAATTTGAACTTTGGTTGATATAGAGGTTAGAAATGAGATTGATTTTCAGTAAACTATTGGCCCCCTGTATTAAGTGTTTGGGTATTTTGCAAGTCATGTAGACTCTCGGTGTGAACTCGACAGTTGTTGGTTCATATATCACAAAAGTTAGGAAATAGCCCAGCTTTAGGGGGTAATCCTCGCACCCGAGATAATCCGTAGGAATAAACACATAAGTTTGTATCATCTCTTTATAAAACGGCTCTTTATAAACGTTGTCACTTTGTGTAATTCAAACATAACACATCCGCGAAAAATCTTACAACCGCCGGCGAACAGTTCAATTAAAGCGAGGCGAAGTATTAATATGATTGTATTATGTAATAAATGATGTCCGTTATATCTCCGTCGTCCTTGTATAGTTAGGTTCTTATCTGGGGGGTGAGGACGGCGTGCAAATTGCTATGTATATTTGTGTATCCGTGGAGCTACCAGGGGATCAATATTCACGGCTAGACGGCGGTGATTGGATCACTTAATCAAACCCTTAATAAGACGATATCGCCAGGCAGATGGCGGTGACAACCGGACACAAACACAATCAGACACGAGGCGTTACTCCTTACTTACACAGCCTGGGTCTCAAGATCCCTGGTTAAATTATCCATTATAAAAGTTGACATAATTGACAAAAAAGTTGAATATATCGAGTATTTTTTATGTAGACATTTGAAAAAAGTCTGATGTATGGTTCAGAAAGAATTAAACCTATCATTACCAGCAACAGTTTGCCCGCCCTCTTCGGTGACTGTATTTTAGTGGAACAGCTAATCTCCCAAGAGGGAACCCTGTCACTACCCGGGTAATTAATTTAAAAAAAAAAAAAGTTAAAAAAAAAAGATAAAAAATCTAACATTTAAATATTACAAAAACATCATCATGTCACGGAACCAAAATAGCATGGAAAAGATAACACATTGAATAAAAACGAGAGATTTAAGTTAACAAGTTGTGCTGTAACAGTGGCCGTGAGTGAGAAGTCAAGGAATAGATCATTATCACGTGTACACAACACTATCAACCTAACAATTAAACCTTAACACGGTATCCTAAAAATATACAATTTATATCCATCCCACACGAAGACTGATTACATGTATATAGGATTCCATACAATCTGGGACTCGGGCCAGATTCTTCCTCCCCTTGTCTGATGACATGGACAACGTATAAAATTAGCGACAGGGACAGTGTATAAAATTAGTGACATGTACAGTATATACACTTAGTGACATGGACAGTGTATACACTTAATGCCATGGGCAGTGTATAAACTCAGTAACACGGACAGTATATAAACTTAGTGACATGGACAGTATATACACTTAGTGACATGGACAGCGTATAAACTTAGTGACATGGACAGTGTATAAACTCAGTAACACGGACAGTATATAAACTTAGTGACATGGACAGTATATACACTTAGTGACATGGACAGCGTATAAACTTAGTGACATGGACAGTATATACACTTAGTGACATGGCCAGTATATAAACTTAGTGACATGGACAGTATATACACTTGGTGACATGGACAGTATATACACTTAGTGACATGGGCAGTGTATACACTTAGCGACATGGACAGTATATAAACTTAGTGACATTGACAGTGTATACACTTTGCGACATGGACAGTATATAAACTCAGTAACACGGACAGTGTATACACTTAGTGACATGGACAGTGTATACACTTAGTGACATGGACAATGTATAAACTTAATGACATGGACAATGTATACACTTAGTGATATGGACAACGTATACACTTAGTGTCACGGACAGCGTACAAACTTAGTGACATGGACAGTGTATAAACTTAGTGACACGGACAGTATATAAACTTAGTAACACGGACAGTATATACACTTAGTGACATGGACAGCGTATAAACTTAGTGCCATGGACAGTATATAAACTTAGTGACATGGACAGTATATAAACTTAGTGACATGGACAGTGTATAAACTTAGTGACATGGACAGCGTATAAACTTAGTGACATGGACAGCGTATAAACTTAGTGACATGGACAGCGTATAAACTTAGTGACATGGACAGTGTATAAACTTAGTGACATGGACAGTATATAAACTTAGTGACCTGGACAGTGTATAAACTTAGTGACATGGACAGTATATAAACTTAGTGACATGGACAGTGTATACACTTAGTGACATGGACAATGTATACACTTAGTGATATGGACAACGTATACACTTAGTGACACGGACAGCGTATAAACTTAGTGACACGGACAGTATATAAACTTAGTGACATGGACAGTGTATAAACTTAGTGACACGGACAGTATATAAACTTAGTGACATTGACAGTATAAACACTTAGTGACATGGACAGTGTATAAACTTAGTGACATGGACAGTATATAAACTTAGTGACCTGGACAGTGTATACACTTAGTGACATGGACAGTATATACACTTAGTGACATGGACAGCGTATAAACTTAGTGACAAGGACAGCGTATAAACTTAGTGACACGGACAGTATATAAACTTAGTGACATGGACAGTGTATATATAAACTTAATGATAAGGACAGTGTATAAACTTTGTGATTTATAATTATCTTTTCATTATATTAGTTTTTATACACTTAACAAATTATCAGGTCCCTGTGGAGCAGAGCTGCGATAAACACAACAAACAAACCCTGTGGCCAGTGTTAGAAGGATGCGACATCAACTTAACCTCACCCCCCTCCCCACCCCTAAATGTTGGTAAGAAATCGTGGTCTTGTGAGATAAAATTATTTTTATTATATCATGATATACTGACATCACCTTATATGGTATAAGTGTGGAATAGTAGACCGCCAATCCTCTTCATTGAATGCCGTCCAGTATTGTTTCTACCACCAACTTACAAAGCACAGATCACAAATGTATATGTTGTAAACTTAATATGTCCACAAGGCTGTGAACAAAATAAATCTTCGTGCAAGAATGAATACCCCAATCTAAAGAAAAGTAGACAAATCTTCCATTCATGTTGACACACAGGGATTTGGTACGACTTCACAACCCACGGTCCATAATTGAAACGTTGCTTTTTACGAACGTGGATGTGGCGCAGTGGGATAAGCTGCGGGTATTTCTGGCTAGGCGATTGGGTGCCGTAGATCGTGAGTTCAACGCCCGGTCAGGGCACGAGTCATAAAGTTGTCATATATAAATATGTATTATAGCATCGTCGTGTTAGGGTAAGAGTTGGAAATATCAAACATTTCTCTTTACGTATAATAAAATGGAATTCATTACCCATAATACACTATATCAAAAATATAATTTAAATATCCTTATCTTTCTCTACCCTTGATACTATATCAGAACCATGTAGATATAACGAAGGTGGGAAGTGGTGCCAAGCCCCTGTGACACACAGAGAGACAATTGATCAGGTCTACAAATTCTCCCAATGAAAAGAATGCAACCTTCCGTCTCGCTCTTTAAAACAAACAGGAAATCTGCTCCCGACTTTTTTTACATTGAAGTTGAAGGCTACACCCCATCTCCGACTGAGAGTAAAGTTTGGTTGTGGCAAGGTTTGACTAGACGGTAATTGTTTGTAGCAGACACGACCGGTAACATGGAAACTCCATCACCATCTTATTATAAATGGACGCCATTGTCTGTTGTTATGGAGCTACCACAAATTGGCTAAAAACAGTGCCTGACTTTCGTCAGAGTTGTTTACTGGGCTATTGTTAGGCATGTTTACGTGTACTCTGTCTACATGTTTACGTCCGTCACTCGTTCACAGGGGCATGGTAATCAAGATTTTTTTTTGTTGACACCGTTTTCTGGTGATCTTCAGTCATTAGTTCAGGGTCGATAATTATTCCATCCTGTAGCCGGAGTTTCCTCTGACCCTCACACCAGACTTTGACATTCTGACAGAAAATTTGGGCTAGCCAATTTAGTGAATGTACAGGTTCTACACAACAGATAAAATCAACATTATATTCACATATCCCTGTGTTCATACCCACAGGGACCTGAAACAAATAAGATGTACCAAATATTGATTAACTGATCAAAATGTCTAAAACTGTTATAGGTAGCCAGGTGCCCCCAACTTGGTACGTCTATCATGTCCGTTTTCACAATGGTTCTTAATCATAGTTCTTTAATCATTAATCATGCCAATCAAATGGCTGAAAGTGCCCGATATTCAAAATAACTTATTACAAAAACAGATATGAATATATGGAGGAAAGTTCAGTATAAATACAACCAAATTCAAACATGCGTATTATCAAGGTACTGATCTAATCACTAAACCAATCTAACCTTGTCTGGAAAACCATAGACGTTGCTGTTTAGTCAGAGATTACGACATGCCATTTTAATACTTCCTCTTTCCTGACAAACATTGTAAATGTTGTCATAGCAATGTCACTCAATTGTTGCTATTCAAATCATATTTAATTGTAAGACAAGTGCAATTGAAATCAAATTTCATTAAAATTTGGTAAAAATACTTAGTCACCCCTCTTCAAAATAAGTCCGATTGTTGAAGGTTGTTCCGAGTGATATCTCAAACAATCCCTCGTCTGTGTTGTTGTGATGGTAGTTAATGCATGGAAACGTTTATTTTTGACTTTATCTGCTCCGTATTGTACCATACATAAATAGACAGTGTCATTGATGGCCAGAACCAATCCTTATCACATTTAGTTTGCAAATTGAATGGCAAGAGATACAGGGCTTTTTGATAATGCATCCCAACTGTTTGTGATTACTCATACTTCGCCACAGGGAGATCCAAACTGGGAAAATACATTGAGTAGGGAGGTTTCTACTAAATAAATACACAGCTTGGCACAAGTTCATCAGGAAATCCCTCAACTTCAGTTTCCAACAGGAAAGCATTTAAAGTGTTTAAAGACAATCTTAGTTGAGGAAACTTTCCTTAAATACTGTAATTCTGATTTTAAGTTGAGGAAATCTTTATATTATGAGGAAAGTTGATGAAACTGATCCAAAGGATCTTACTCACTTTGTGTCCGCGTGACAATGAATTTACCTGGTACTTTACAAGTTTGTAAATTTAAAGGGACATTCCTTCATTTGAATAGAGTGTGTGTCGCCAAAAGGAAACTTAATGGGAAATGAGTATAATTCCACAAGTAGTAAAAGTTATAATCTTTAAATTAATACCGCAGTTTTACTCCAAGGTAAACCAAAGTTTTTCAAGTATTATATCAAAAGAATTCTCAATTCGACTCAAAGTATCACTAATTACAGCAAAGGCAGACAGTATTTGCGTACGAAACTTCATTTTTCTGTACATTTCAGCCTTACTTTCATTACTGGTAGACACAAAAACTTGTATAATCGTCATTCTGGCATAGATTTTATCAATAGAAATTTTGCACATTTTTGATGTCAGAACGAAGGAATGCCCCTTTAATTTGAAACTTACTTTGTGAGTTTGGTGTGATATCAATAAACATGTATTTTGAATTCTATATTGTTTAAATACAAGTGTTGAATTATATTTATATATAACTGGAGAAACAGGCTAAGAATGCCATCTCTCCTGTGTTTAATTATGATGGAGGCAATGACACCACCACCTAGACAACACTGTGAAATTATCCACTTGTGACATAACAATAGTATTGTTGTGTTATATCATACAGGTTTACAGAGTGACAATACAGCATTGTTAATTGCCTATATCACATAATAAATCTTCAGCATCAGATTCTACACATTTTAATCCCCATTAAACTGGTCATAATTCAATTTGGATTACTATTCAAACATTCTTGTACAGATCAACATGTAACTCCACTACAATGTTCTGACAGTCACTTTCCCGTGATTTCAACAAGTTGCATTATGCATGATTAAAAATAGCTTCAATGAATAATAGCCAGGTTAAGTAATCTCCTGATTTGTACGAAATCTCGACCATAACTACCAATATTTTCTTCACCTTGGAAGACAATGCTGACAGCCTCGACTTGAGTCATCAGCATGACTCATGTTTAAAAGCGTCTGGTTTTCAGAAAGAAGAATGAACATTTGTAGCTTTACAACAGTATTCAATTCTACAGTGACATAACTTAATGTGATTTTATAAACAAGATGTAAATATAGTGTGACTCATCCGGTACCTTATCAAGAAGAATTAAAAAAAAATGTGTAATTACTTTTAAACATTTCAACATTACCAGTAAGCCTGGTGCACGAATTGGTTATTTTTTAATACACGTCGATACTCAATGTCACAAACATCAGGGACGTACGGATCATTAGCATATGTTCCTGTTTAAATAAAGAATACCTTAATTAAAATGAATAACATCAGTTTAATTACCACACGTGGATTTAAAACATTGCATGGTAAAAGAGAAACAGTATTTGAATATTATCTAAATAATTTGATTCTGTTTTTTTCCCCCTTCTAGAAGCAAATTAATGAAATCTGATAAAAAATTTAATGTATTTAATACTATATAAGTCTAGAGTAATAAGATATTATAATATATGTTCAAAAGACCTTAATTATTAGAACTAATTCCTATGCACATCAAAGTTTAATTAAACCTTTAAGGAAACATTTGCCGTAAGAAACGATCTTTTTCACAATAACACGACAAATTTATATCTACAACGCAGATGTCGGTCAAAATATTCAAGTACATGCATCAGTAACATGTCAGATGATAATGCAATTTTATCAGAAGCTATGATTTAACGGACAACATAAAACCTGTATTAACAGAAATCACCATATTAAGAGAAACATTATATTAACAGAAACATGCTATTAACAGAAACATTAATATATTAACAGAAAACATGCTATTAACAGAAAACATTCTAACAGAAAACGTTCTAACAGAAAACATGTTATTAACAGAAATCTTGACATACACAGAAATCATGACATTTACACAAATCATGACATTAACAGAAATCATGATATTAACAGTAATCAAGATATTAGCACAACTGTGATATATAAAACCATTTTAAAATTTGTATCCACTTACATAGTAACTAGTGTGCATAATTTCTGTAATTAAATTGATAGATTAGTGCTGTCTCATTTTTTAAAATAAGGATTCAAAATGTAATCCAACATACATGTATCTGACAGGTGTTTGATGGTCTAAATGTACATTTCATTTTTTTAAATAAGAATTTAAAATGTAATCCAACATACATATATCTGACAGGTACTTGATGGCCTAAATATGTATTTCATTTTTCTAAATAAGAGTTTAAAATGTTATCCAGCATACATGTATCTGACAGGTGTTTGATGGCCTAAATGCACATTTCATTTTTTTAAATAAGGATTTAAAATATTATCCAACATACATGTATCTGACAGGTGTTTGATGGCCTAAATGCACATTTCATTTTTTTAAATAAGGATTTAAAATGTTATCCAGCATACATGTATTTGACAACTGTTAGATTCTGTATATCGACTTCGTTATCAAAAGATTTGTTATTGTCAAAGTGGTTGTTAACTAAATAGTATGGATGTGTACTTTACTAAACAGAGAAGGTTGCTACCTAAACATGTGTACATATATATATACTGACAGTAACTCTTTGTGTTCAGACATTAACGAACCTACAATGGACACCTGTCTAACGTACTTCATCAGCTTCTGTAAGTATTACATTAAGTCCTCGTATCAACCTGGATTACAATAAAATAGATAAGATTTGTGTGTTTAGCCCTGCTTCCTCTCGTGGCTTTAGTCAGAGCCGGAAGGTTGAATTTTGAATTAACTTGTTGTAGTCTAACTTGTTTTCTATCCCTCCTAATGATAAGGCACTCAGTCACATTTATTCTGTTTCAACTATATTTTGCGTTTAAAATTGAAATTAAATCCCCCTATTCTTTATTCAATAAACACAGTGTAAATCACTTTAACTCAACCTTTGTAACCATGGAAACAGATTTGAATCAACAATGTTCCATTTTGAAGAAAAACTAAAAGTACAAAAAACAGGCTGAATGAACCTGTATACATGTACTTGATATACGTAATACATGTATAATTATAATATCAGTAAAAAAGTCAAAATAAGTCTTGATTAGTAATTAATTGATAGCTTTGAACCAATTATAATTTGACAGACGAGACAATGAAATGTAATGAATCATGTATTGGCATTATCCATCAATATTGTGGTAATCTATAACACGATACACCTTTACATGACAGCTGGGGGACTGCAACACGCACAACAGTTTGTATTTGTTTGACAGACAATAGTAATAAAGTAAACTGCTGTATGTCAATCACTTTCATGACACACACCAATAAAATCTGCGTCACCTATACATTCCTTCAGAAAACACCAAAACTTATATAAACGACAATGATTTAACACAACTTTTGTGAAAGAAGATGTATTTCATTTTTTAATTTCTTTATCTTTAATCATGATGAGGGAGGGTTTGTATCCTATAATGATAACATACCAATCTGGTGATAAGTTTTAGCGAGATCTTACATTTGTCAAATTATCACTAAAATTAAACAATGCAAAACTAAAACAGATGTTTATACATTTAAATATGTAACTGATCATGAATCATACCAAATATTTCAGTCAGTAAAAATATCTCTTGGACTAAATTTAACTGGTAATACCAGACATATATGATACTTATATGTATTGAACTGTTATTAAACCCCTACACATACAGCTGTACATGTGCCTTCCATTGACATGAAGGGGCCACGATAGCTCAGTCGGTCAGAACACCAGTCACGAAATCTAGGGTGCATGGTTAGGTGTTCCCTGTGGTAGTTTGTGTTCCTCGGGAAGCTGAGACACGGGTCAGTTTAGGCTGTTGTGGTTGTGTCCATGGGCAAAACACTTTACCCTAATTGCTCTTGATGGCATATGACAGGCCCCCGTGTTTTGTTCAGTGAGGTAGTCACCAGCTACTACAAGAGGACCTCAAAACCAGAACTGTCATCTAGAGGCCAACTCACACCCAACCCCTCGGCCACTGCGAATGGTTATTTGTAGAATAATGAAATTAATTGTAGACTTGTAACACAGAGTCAGGGTCAATACAGCTTTCCAAAATGGGGAGGTGAATTCTACCTCTTATAGATTACACACATCTATAATGTATACAGATTATTACTGTTAAGTTAGATGAAATCCTATTGCATTTATATGACAAGTACTTATTGTAATGGAAAACCATTACACAAGTCCCGCAAGAATGACTCCAATATTCCTGAAGATGCATATGTGGTCTCTATGGCAATGAAACTCATGCGGTTGAATTTGCAGTCCCTAAAACCCATATTTTCATAGAAATCAAACAATATCTAAATTTCAACCAATCAGAAGCTTCCATGTGGTTACTTTGGCATCCAAACCAATACAGTTGAATTTGCAGTCCCCCTAATAACCCTATAAACCAATTTTCATTGAAATCGAACAATATGTAAATTTTGAGATCTGAAGCCAGTATATGGTGACAATTTTCTTAAAACCTGGAACTGAGGTTGCAAACATGAACAGTGTTATATACCAATTATCGTCAAAATTGGACAATATTTAAATTTTGACCAATCAGTGGCCAAGAAATGGCAGCCAGTCCCCCCCCCCCCAAAAAAAATAACACTGCCATTGTTTTTGCAATACCATACTACACCTACATATTAAATTTCATCAAAATCAAACAATATCTTAACTAGAACTGTCGTCTAGAGGGCCAACTCATAACCCCCGCTCCTGCAACCCCCATCGTTACTATGTGTTCATTTATACAATAAACGAGATATACAGTTAAATCTCACTTAGTTGTATTCAGTTTTCTTGGTTACCCTAATTCTTTTTTTATCTATATTATGAATAAATTGTTGTACATGACATTATGAAATGATTTCACATGAGAAAATCTTTTCAATTGATCAATTTATAACAAAGAAAAAATTAAAAAGGTTATGAGAAAGGTAAAGTGTGAATGGGATTTATTCAAAAAATTACGACGTGATATAGATTACGCACATCTACAATGTACATTGACTGAACCAGAAAACGGTATTTATTAAATTAAATCCTTACACGGATTTCAGAAAATAGGTCTCAAATAAATGCTGAGGGATTATAATTATCAGAGGAAAATGCACTTTCATTTATAAAGAGTTAATTTTGTAATAGAAAAGATATTTCAAGCATATTTATTTTCCAAAATATTGAGGATTAATGAAAATTGTTTTACTATGATAAGAATTATCTTTACTTTTTACAATGTTGAGTATTTGTCTGAATAGATATTCAGTATAGTATGATATTGGGAAGATTTTTTTAGAAACTATAGGCTTAATATAAATTATTAAAAATATCAGCTCAAATTTTTGTGTCAGATGAATGATTGAAAATTAATTAATTAAGCATTTATCTTTGATTATTTGTCTTTTATTCATTTGTTTAAGTGTTTAAATATAATAAATCAGGAGACATATAGTGTACTATGAACAGACTTTGGTTTGTTTCTTCCTTTATAAGGGACATAACTCGTTGAACCTCTATATAAAGGACACCTCTCTATAAAGGACACTTTTGCCTTGTCCCTTAGGTGTCCTTTATAGACAGGTTCGACTGTATAAGGATTATTGTCATGAAGTTTCGTTGAGATAAGTAGTTTAGGAGAAGTAGCCGGTACATCGTTGCGTCAAACTCGCCCAAAAAACTAAGTTTTGTGCCCTGGTTACCATGGTAACCCCAAAATTACAATGTTATATAGATTACGCACATCTACAATGTATAAGGGTTATTGTCATGAAGTTTCGTGAAATCGGATAAGTAGTTTAGGAGGAGTAGCCGGTACATCGTTGCATCTACAAACTCGCCCAAAAAACTAAATTTATGCCCTGGTTACCATGGTAACCAAAAAATTACGACGTGATATAGATTACGCACATCTACAATGTATAAGGATTATTGTCATGAAGTTTCGTTGAAATCGGATCAGTAGTTTAGGAGGAGTAGCCGGTACATCGTTGTGTCTACAGACGGACGGTCGGACAACCTGATTCCAGTATACCCCCCCCTAACTTTGTTGCGGGGGGTATAATTATGACCAATTTTGAATCTCAAGTTTTTTTTTATACATAGTAAGTTCATTTTGTAACCATCCCTCCCTCCCACAAAGTTTCATTAAATTCCATTGAATAAGTTAAAGAGTTACAGTGAATTGTTTTTTTTTTAAGCCAATCAGAGGCTGTGGCTGCCATCTTGGTTGACTGATCAGAACCAGATATAGATTACACACATCTAAAATCAGATGTTGTTTATATTTAATGTGAATCATTTAATGGTTGTGCCTGGTATGTGTTTCAGCAACTATTTATAATGAAAGTGCAATTGAGTCGTGATTTCGATTAAATTGAGGAAGTGTAATTGTTGTTATTTGTACACCTATCATATTCATGTCAACATAGACTAAATTGTTGTTTTGTGCCAACATTTCAAATCATGCAGTTATAAGAATGTAGCCAGCCCAGTGAAGTGAACCCTTGTGATCTCTCAAGCATGTTTTATCTTCAAAGTAAATACCAAATTAGATTGCTAACTTTTGTAAAATCTTCTCAATCTGTACAGAAAGTTTCTACTGAAACACGATTACTGGGATATAAATGAGATGTATACTCGCAAGACTAATAAAGAAATTTATGTAAAATCACTCTATCAATCCAAGGGAAGTAACTCCTATTTTCCTGATTAGAAAAAGGCAAATTATCGTTTACAACTATGACTTAATTCCTTCAAAAGTGTCCATTAAATTCTCTATTAAGTAGGGCTATTGATAGGTGATGACCTAGTTATTGACTCCTACCTATACTTTGTATCTTTATAAAATGGAAACAGCTGCTTTGACCTCCATTCACGTGATGATCGAGCCTCTTTATCTAGTTTTGCCACAAACAAAATAATTCTTTCTTTTTTAGTTTCACTGTTATGAAATAAATTTTTACAGGAAATATAAAAACTTTCAAGTTTCCAACACATAAAGATAAATTTTATGCAAAATTCAACTCATTATTGACTAATTCACTATTCCCTAGGCCTAATGTTTATGAGAAATCTGGCTAAAATAAAGTTTTACTTGACAAATTCTGTCTTTGTTCGCAAATAAACATCTTTATTTTTGCAGCATCATCAATATTAAAGTGGTTTACAAATAAGTCTCCAAACTTTAACACTAAATACAGTACTAAACTTTTACACAGGGGGAGGGGGGCTTATTTAAGGATAATTTTTACATAAGACGAAGGGGCTTATTTGAGGACATATACAGAACTAAACATTAACACTAGGGGAGGGGGCTTTTTTGAGGATGAATACAGCACTAAACTTTCACACTGGGAGAGGGGGTTTATTTAAGGATAAGTACAGTACTAAACTTTCACGCTAGAGTAGGGGGCTTATTTAAGGATAATTTTTACATAAGACGAAGGGGCTTATTTGAGGACATATACAGAACTAAACATTAACACTAGGGGAGGGGGCTTTTTTGAGGATGAATACAGCACTAAACTTTCACACTGGGAGAGGGGGTTTATTTAAGGATAAGTACAGTACTAAACTTTCACACTAGAGTAGGGGGCTTATTTAAGGATAAATACAGTACTAAATTTCACACTAGTGTAGGGGGTTTATATAAGGATAAGTACAGTACTAAACTTTCACACTAGAGTAGGGGGCTTATTTAAGGATAAGTACAGTACTAAATTTCACACTAGGGTAGGGGGTTTATATAAGGATAAGTACAGTACTAAACTTTCACACAAGGGTAGGGGGCTTATTTAAGGATAAATACAGTACTAAACTTTCACACTAGGGTAGGGGGCTTATTTAAGGATAAATACAGTACTAAACATTCACACAAGGGTAGGGGGCTTATTTAAGGATAAGTACAGTACTAAACTTTCACACTAGGGGAGAGGGCTTATTTTAGGATAAATACAGTACTAAACTTTTACACTGGGAGGTGTCTTATTTAAGGATACCCTTTGATCTCTTGACTAGAATATATGATCATGAGGATCCATCCAGAACTTCTTGCAAAACTATCAATAACTATTGTGTATGGATGGTAATCCCTGTGGGTGAATTTAACAGCCCATCATTTGATGATGGCGAATATGTGAATTTAACAGACCATCATTTGATGATGGTGAATATGTGAATTTAACAGCCCATCATGATCATTTGATGATGGCTAATATGTGAATTTAACAGCCCATCATGATCATTTGATGATGGCGAATATGTGAATTTAACAGCCCATCATGATCATTTGATGATGGCGAATATGTGAATTTAACAGCCCATCATGATCATTTGATGATGGCGAATATGTGAATTTAACAGCCCATCATGATCATTTGATGATGGCGAATATGTGAATTTAACAGCCCATCATGATCATTTGATGATGGCGAATATGTGAATTTAACAGCCCATCATGATCATTTGATGATGGCGAATATGGAACAAATCTTAAATTAGTGATAAAACAAAAATCTTAAATCAAAATTATCTGAAAATAGTTTGTATTCAGGAAATTACTCACATAATTTCAAGACAACACATTTTAATTAAATTAAAAGATCCCTATTTGAATTAGTTGCACTACTAGCCATAACTAGTAGGTAACATTTGTACATCAAAGTTTCTCCTCACAAAACTGTACACCTCCTCTGCCCGCTTTTCAGACATACAACCTTTAGTCCTAATGGCCTTTTCACTGGCGGACAGAAAGTCTTTTATCGTCCTGAAGTTGTGGGCGAGGTTAAGACTGTGGACGTATGTAAGTCTGGGAATGGAGGTATAGAACTTTATATGTTGCTGTTTTTTATCACTAACATTGATCGGGACATTGATGGCCATGTTTTTCCTCATCTCCAGCATACAGAGGTCAGCCAGTATGGCTGCAGTGTCCAGCTGACCAGCAGTGAAGTACATTTTTACAGTTGAGTTGATTAACTGGACAATAGTTTTGTCCACATATTTGGTCCAATGAAGGAGTCGATTACCTCCCTTATCGGTACCCTTCACTGGGTCAGATTCTATAATCAGACATGGCCGGTCGTACAACTCACATAATTGCTGTATACGGTCAATCAGTTTGGCCCGATTTGACCCATTGGTGAATTCTGACCACACTTTTCGATCAACTCCCATTCGGTTGCTGACCACATAATCACACCCAGCCAGCTGGGCGACTATCACAGACAAATTATGTTTGAAGCGGAGTTCTGAAACGATGTTCTGAGAACCGTTTATCTCCCTGGAGTCGACAAATATCACAGATTTATTGTTGTTGTCAGTAGAAGAACTAGGTAACAGGAAATCATCAGCACTCGGCCTATCACAGTTTAACTTTATTGCCTCATTTGTCCTTGAAATACTAGCACCACTTTTAATCACAGATAATTCAGAAGTTTTGTTTCTGTCCAGTGTCTTTTCTGCCATTCTTCTTTTGAATTCCTCCTGTTTCTCTTTCTGTTTTTGCAGTCGCTGTAAACGTATTTGTTCAGCTGTTAAAGCTGTTGTATTCGACCCAGAAACAGATCTGTCTGCAGCCTGTCGACTTGTATTCAACCAAGCATCCGATTCTTCCCCATTATCATGCTGTAGACCAGTGACATGAGTAGATTCCGATGGTCCATTGGTATGTCGTGACTCTGCCTTGGACTGTAATTCCGACATACAACTTGTGGTCACATTATTTCTTTTAATCCTTGTCATCAGTGATGGGATGACATCCTGTGTCTCTCCATCAGGGGAGATAACTCTAACAGGGGAGGTAATTTTACACTCCTCCTCACTTGTACTACTGGACAGGAGTACTCTTCCCCTTCGTTTAACAGCCGACACACGGGGTGTCTGTACTGTTGTCACTTCACACTTATAGCTGTCCTCCTCACTAGAAGAATCAGACATTTTCCTAATTCTTTTCCTCCCAGTCACACTTTTCACAGCCCCTTTCTTTCTAATGACTGCTGGTTTTGACCAACGAGTCCTCCGTCCTACATAGGTAATATCTGGATCTTGTAAAACAGTAACTTCGTCCTCCACGTCGACACAAGTTTCCTCAAAATCATCACCCACACAAAAGCTGTCTTCCATATAATGAGAATCCTCATAGTTTTGGGGTTGGGAGAATACATCCATTTTGTCTTGGTTATATTTCAGCCGAAATTTGCCGCCAACTAATGGACTTCTGACAGATTTGAGATAAAATGCATGCATGTCCTCTGTTCGTCCTTGCGACATCTGTGTCGCTTCACCAATGAAACTGTCCTCCATTTCATCCATGTCACTCCCATCATCCTCATCGTCAGAAACATTTTCATCATCATCTGACACATCAGCCTCAGCATGAATGAACATGTCAGCTGGAGATTTTGATTTTGTCCTTCGCTTGACAGTTTTCCTTTCCTCCTCTGACGACCTATTTCTTGATATTGATGAAATAGCAGGTTTATTCCTTTTCAAAACAGAACTGTCATCAGCAAAGTCGTCATCATCATTAAATTCTTCTGGAAGTTTAAATGATACATTAAATTTCAGTTTCTTTGCTTTTCCATTTTTGTCTTTTGTCAAACTTGAAGTGTGTGCACTAGATTTCTCTGCATTTGGCAGAGCACCTGGTGTCCTGAATGGAGTCGTTTGATTGTCTAGATGCCTTCGGCTTTGTGTAAAAACAGGTGACGGTGAATCTATAATTGCTGTCCTTCGTTTTTTCCTGACGATAATATCATCGTCGGACTCAGGGAGAGAGAAATTGATCAGGAATCGGAGACCTTTCTAACAACGGTGAAGGACCTCCACTTCCTCCATGTCTGTCCACATCGTGTGTTACAACCTCGAGTGGCTCCAGCTGACAGTTAGGTGTCCTGGAATCTTGTCGTGATGTTGTATGTGTAGGTGTCTGCAAGTTTATTGGTGATGTTTTCGGTATATAACCATGTATTGGAGATAAGGTAGAATCAGATGTGCTATCACTGAAATTGTGATTTTTCTCATCCAAGTTTCCGTCAAATCTCTCTGTAAACATCACCGATTCTTTTGTAGCTTCATTACTATTGTTGACATTGGGTTCGTTGACACCGTCCAGAGATTTATGAGCAGGAATTTCAGGAGAATCCAATGGAGTCTTATTTTTTCTATTGCTCATGGTTTTGTCTGTGGGAGCTTTGTCATTTTTAAATGTACCTACGTTTAAATCCATCTCATTATATCTTTCAGGATGTTTCTTGCTTGTATCATTTTTTGTTGTCGGATGCATAGAGCTTTTACTACCAATCATTATCTTTGAAAAACTAGCTTTTTCCTTGTGTTTTGATAACTGGATTAAGTACAGAGAATTCCTCAGAGTCTTCATCAATTGTACTCATACCAACAATCACTTTGTCTGACTTCATGTTAGACACATCAGTACTGTCCGACTTTTCTTTAGATGTATTATTGGAAACACTTGTGGAGTCAAATTTTGTCGATAACGATTTCCTGCTTTTGAGCAGACTCTGACTTAGACTGGCAGAAAAAGATTTCTGGGAAAAAGACGGACTAGCACAGGGCGAGGGAGGTATGATGTCCTCATCAATGTTGAAACCCAAATCAAAATGAGGCAAATCAAACGAGTCCTTACTACACTCATCTGAACTGTCACCTCTATCCTTGCTTGGTTGAAGGTTAGCATTTGTAGACTTTTGCTTGGAGGCCTTATCGAGTTCTTGTATCTCGACATCCTCTGTACAGTCACTTTTTTCACGAATTTTCTGACGACCTTGCCGTGATTTATGAATTTCTCTTTCAGATTTCTCACAATCTAATATATTTTCTGGTAAATTGTTTACAGTTTTCTTTTCCTGATCTGGGTTCATAAAATTCCCTGAATTCTCCGACAGAAGTTCATTACTGTCGTGCACACATGCCAACGCTTGTGTGAATGTATACTGAGTTGGTGAGACAGTGGAGCTCCTCTGTGTTTTAACAGCTAACAGCATTTCGTTATCGTATGTGTCATCAAACAAAGACACGTCAGCTGATCTACATGGCACATTGTTATCTGGAACAGGAGGCGAAATCATTTGATTCTCCACAGCTGACTTTACTCTGCTTTTAGTTATACACACCTTGACTGGAGGTTTCCCATTTGTAATGGAGTCAAATTTCACAGAGGAATCAACGAGTTTATCTCCCCAGGTTGTCCTTTCCTGCATTTATTACACTTTTCTGATCTAAAATTCCTAGTTTATCGGACAATTTGATCTTTTCCGCATTTTTTAAACATTTTTGATCGACTAAGATTCCTGATTGGTCACTCCTGTCACTCACTGAGGAAGATGAAGCATTTTTCACATCTGTGTCAATTTCAATTTCAGCATCACCGAAAAGATCATCATCATGAAGGGAAAAATTTGCCTGAGTGTCAAAAAAATCATCACCAGAAAATTCTTCAGAACTATTCTCCTGTATCGCTGAAACTGCTTCCTTGCTGTCTTTACTGTCCAACACAGTGTTCTGGGGCGAGTTTTGGATATGATCACTTGTGACAGATGAGGATTTACTCTCCTCCCCAAATGGTTCATCATCTACATTGTCTGCCAGACAGAAGTTTGCCTGTGTGTCCATAAAAATGTCGGAATCATCAGAAAGAACTTCCTCTTCTGTTCCTGGGTTTCTGGGAGGAACTAGAGCCTTATTAACTGGGGACAATATTTTATTATCTTTAGGGAGGGATCCTCTCCCTTTGTCTTGAGCTCTTTCTTGACAAGCCTCAACATCAGACTGATTATGTTCACCGTCTGATTTGTTGGCGACACTTTGTCCTTCAATGTTGTGTTCATGTTCCTTATAAGGCTTCAAAGATATTTTAGGTGGAGACCGACTTGCAATGTGGATATGAATATCCTTCAATGGCTCTGACATTTTTCTTCCAGTACTGGAATGTCCAATTATATTGCTGGCACTAGCTGGTGACCTTTCCTCCGTTGAAGAATGACCCCGGCCAGACTGATGTATTCCCTTCGAGTCAGATCCATCAAGTCGACCTTGTTTCTGATATTCCTTGTTTTCTTTTTCCCATTCATCAACTAACTGTAACAAATCTAAAGGAGGTAGCTGTTCACACTTATCTAAGTCTGCTACAATTTGTCCAACTTGCTCCAAAGGAGGAGGAGTTCGGACCTGACACGTGATATTTCCTGGTGTTTCCGCACATTCCGTCAAAGCCAAACAAATGTCCAAATGAGGAATTTTAGGAAGAAGATGTGAAAATGATGAGTCTTTTTCTCTCCTGTCATCAACCTCCATTTCTTCATGATCACTGACATCAAGAGGAGAATAATTATTATCAGAAGAATCCACATCCTTCTGTATATCAGTTTGATTGTCATGAGCTGATTTTTCTATCTTATTGTAGTAAGATGTAATTTCATCTAAAGGTGGAAGAACATTCGGGACTATTTCTTCTTCGTCAGTGAAATCTCGGCTTTCAGTATCGGCTATCAACTGAACCACAGATCTATCACCACTCGTAGAACGTTTCTTGTCCTTTTTACTTTTCCTTACAACAGATTCTGACTCTGGAACATCGATCAACACTGGCATATTTTTCGGTAGAAGCTGATGTTTGCCTTTCTTCACTTTCTTGTTCACACTTCCTAGAACTGATGTCCTTTTATCATTATGATTGATGTTAAAATTAGGTAAATCTTCATCACTATCTTCATCACTACTGATCTCAAATGCTGGCAAGGTTTCACTCCTCCGGACATGTCTTCCCTTGCCTTTTTGTACAGTTGATGCAGTTTTGGCACTCTTTTCCACGTTGACACAGAACTTACGAATTCCTCCTCGTCTAGTTGTCTCCCCTGGTTTTATCACGTCCTCCTCATCGAGAAATAGTCTCATTTCCTCTCCATATGGATCCTCGTTTGGATCTAGAAGTTCTGAAATTTAATAAAAAAAAAAGATACAAATAAAAATTGCTTTTTGAAGAACAGAGCCTTTTGACTATATTTAATCAATACATAATTAATTCTTCAACTCAATGTCCATTTGTCAATTAGCATTATCACACAAAGAAATTTTAAATGTATATCACTCATTTGAAAGTTCACTTTGAAATGTCTAAATGAAGTGTTTCACAGACAAAAATCCTCATTTTTCCACCACAGGCTCTGGTATGGTAATTAATTTATTCCTTCTAACATTTTGGTATTAAGTCTACTTACGCTGAATTTCAATAAACTGCATCAATTCCACAAAGTTTTTAGTTTTTGTTGAGTGCTCTATTTTGAAGGTCTGCTGAAGGCGATTCTGCCAGGGTAGCCATTCACGGAGAATCTGTCTCTCACCAACAGGTACGGGTTCCTAAAACAGACAATTAAACAGAACCTCATTAAACAGATTCAGACTAATTTGTCTCTCACTAGCAGGTATGGGCTCCTAAAACAGACAATTAAACAGAACCTCCTTAACCCAATTCAGACTTGTTTGGTCAAAATTTTAAACGATCATTGTCTTGCAAATAATTGGAAATTACACAAAATATCTCTTCAGCTATCAAAAGTGTGTCTACAATACACAGGGACAACATTTACATTCATGGAACTAATTCTTCTGACAGGACTTTTGGCCATTTTTTGCAGAAAATTATTAAATCACATTCAAATTCCATTCTGTTCCTTTTCCTTGCATTTCATGGAGTTAATAAAAGGAAAGTTACCGCGGCTCAAGGCTCAACAAGTCTTGTACACAAGCTTTTTATTTTGAAAGTAGTATGACCTTTGACCTTAAACCTGGACTGATGACCACCAAACCTTACAGATGTAGAATGTCATGCTCTGATTTTATGGTCTAAACATGAACTTTATCGATCCTGGTGTTCAGGTGATAGCTTATCACTAACAGACACAGGCACACAAAGTGATTATGAGTTTGGGTGGTTGTTGAGGGTAAAGTTGAAGGGTTGAGGGGGCTTAACCCCCTAACACTTGTAGAGTTACCAATTATGGAGCTAATACCTATGATATAAGGCAGCAATAAATACATATTTATAACATTTGAAATTTCTAAAAAGTCTAGTCCTTATTACACAAATCCTCTTGTATAACCAACAGAGTGGATACACCTTGGTCCTAGCGTGTTACAATTAACTCAGTCAGATACCATCACAATTGTAGGAAGCTTGTTCAAAATCTGTCACAAACTGTGACATCACAATGATGTCCCTTACATGTTGCTCCCCCAGAGCCAACAGGGGTAATCTCCTAGGCAGGGTGGGTAAACTGTCAGCTGGTACGGAGTAGTTCTGGATTAGGTCCCGGTACTCCTCCGCAGTTATTAGACCATCGTCACTTGTCGCGCCTGAATAGATAATCAAACAATAAAATAAATATAAAGTGTGTATGTACTTTTGTACATAACATGATATTCATATGTATTTTTTTTTTTTTTAATTTTCAATCAGCTCAGTAGTTGATGAATTGTGTGGTGAGAAGAGACAGACATGCTGATTTTAGTATGGCTAGTATGGGGAATTCATGCACAATCATTAAGACATTATGGGGACAAACTTGTTTGTCTATTTATAAATGTAACATCTAAGGCTGAACCTTGAGGGACCTGTAGATGTTAGTACAGGCCTCGGAAGTCTTTGTCACCAGTTCAGGAAGACCACTAGATCTGTATTTCTTAAGCAATCGAATTAAATCTAGATGGTCATTCTCACTACTTTACATGACCATCTCATGACATCACATAGGGGTCACATTCTCACCCATTTGTCACATCATGTATCTAAAGCTAACCATTTTGGTACAGCATGTATAGCTATATGATTTGTTGGACGAAATGACTTGAAACAGATTTGACAGATTATGCAAGCTATGCACTTAAAGTCATGCTATTTCGCACATACGAAGTTCTGTAAGTAGTAATTTGGTTAATCAAAAAGGTCATCCTGACGTGACCCCTTATGCGATGTTGTTAGATGTTCATGTAATGTAGTGAGAATGACCATCTAGATTTTAATAAGATTGTCTCTTAAGGGAACATCCAGAAACAAAGTGAGAGAGTCTAACACAAATGTATGTACATATGTATTACACACAAACAAGCTCAAACGGATAGATGTATCAGAATTAACACTGGTAGTATGGAAACTGAATATGATCCTTAATTCGTCTACACAGTATAACAAACAAACATTACAACTTGTATATGTATTTTACCTGTGGTGGATTTTGATTGGAATTTAATTTTGCTCTGCCTGGAATTCTGCTTGACTTTTGGCCCATTTTTTGCTCCATTTTTTGGTCCATTTTTTGGCTGGAAGTTCTGCTTGACAGTGATGTGCATTTTATGACAAGATGGGATCCATGCCTCCGGGACCATACGTGGGTTGTTTTGGTAGAAATGAAGGGATTTGGCACCGTTGAGGATCGCCTTGTGTATACTTTTCTTAGAGTACTGACTTTGATTATAAATCTGTATAAAGAAATATAGTAACGATATTGTAATTGTTAGCAACACTGGAAAAGAGAAGTATTTTCACCATACATACAGTATTATGTATAAAAGTTTGGAATGTAGATGATAAAGCAAGTTATGCTATGGACAAATGTTGGTATCAATAAGCAAATTAAAGATAGGTTTCAGCATTTTTGTGCTTAATTTTTGCTTCCTATAAAAGTATTTTTTTTTTGGATTTTTCCTGCATTGTCTAAGTTATGAGCTTTGGGTTTGTACCATATTTGTTAAGTAACTCGCTGTTTCAGTAATAATCTTTAAGGGACATAACTCACTGTTTCAGTAATAATCTTTAAGGGACATAACTCTGTATGAGTTTGTTTGCTTGCTCGGTTTATCACCCTGTGAACAGCCAAGGCAATTTGAGGCGAGGTCTCAATGTATAATAGGTGACTACCTCAATGAACAACATATAGGGGCCTGTTGCATGGAATCCAGAACAATTAGAACTAGTGTTTTGCACAAGGACAACAATGACAGCACAGACTGGTCTGCATCTCAGCTTCCCTAGAAACTGACACAGTAAGGAGCGTTGATTCACGCACCTTGGATCTTTAACTGACTGAGGTATTGTGGCTACCCTTAACTCTGTATGAGAGGTTTGAGGCCAATTCTAGTGTGCGACACTCCACCTAGCTAGGATACATCAGTTTATCCTGCAACTGCCACCGCATTGTCGGAATACACCCACCATATATTTTTTTGCTGTATACGGCAGTGACGGAAAACAGTTGTATTTTGGAATCTTAGCTCGTGCGTCAATCCGACTGACCTACTTCAAAGTGAAACAACTTTTAAAAGGCGAACATATTTCTGTTAATTTTGACATCGTTTCACTTCAAAATGATTATTTTTGATGATTATTTTTTTATTGTTGTGGCTCGCCACTTTTGTCTTTCTTTACCCTCGCCAAAATACAGCTTATATTTTAAGACACTGACCATGTATTCTCTATATACTAGGTACCAGGACAATGATAAACAATAAGGAATACTATTCACCTGTTCTTCCTTGCCCTCTGTAACTAACATGATGATATGTCCCTCCCGTTTCCTGCCTGTACGGCCCATTCTCTGCACCAGTCTTATTGGACTTTTGTGAGCATCAAAGCACACAATGAGGTCCACTTCTCCGATGTCCAGACCTTCCTCTCCAACACATGTGGACACCAAGGTGTTGTAGCCGCCTTCACGAAATTTCTTCATCACCTGCGGATAATTAACAAAAATTTTCAAATAATTTTCTAGCCCTTAAGAAACAATTTCATCATCTAATAAGTTTTTAGTGAAGAACAAAAGAACCCAGAGGAATCTTGGAACCCACCATTGGATGATCTTTATTGACTCCCAAAGGAATCACCCACCATTGGATGATCTTTATTGACTCCCCAAGGAATCACCCACCATGGGATGATCTTTATTGACTCCCAAAGGAATCACCCACCATGGGATGATCTTTATTGACTCCCTAAGGAATCACCCATCATGGGATGATCTTTATTGGTTCCTGAAGGAATCACCCACCATGGGATGATCTTTATTGGTTCCCCAAGGAATTACCCACCATGGGATGATCTTTATTGGTTCCCTGGGAATCACCCACCATGGGATGATTTTTATTGGTTCATGGGAATCATCCACCATGGGATGATCTTTATTGGTTCCCTGGGAATCATCCACCAAGGGATGGTCTTTATTGGTTCCCCAGGGAATCACCCACCATTGGATAATCTTTATTGATTCACCCATCATTGGATAATCTTTATTGGTTCCCCAAGGAATCACCCACCATGGGATGATCTTTATTGGTTCCCCAAGGAATCACCCACCATGGGATGATCTTTATTGGTTCCCCAAGGAATCACCCACCATGGGATGATCTTTATTGGTTCCCCAAGGAATCACCCACCATGGGATGATCTTTATTGGTTCCCCAAGGAATCACCCATCATGGGATGATCTTTATTGGTTCCCCTTGGAATCACCCACCATGGGATGATCTTTATTGGTTCCCTGGGAATCACCCACCATGGGATGATCTTTATTGGTTCCCCTTGGAATCATCCACCATGGGATGATCTTTATTGGTTCCTCAAGGAATCACCCATCATGGATGATCTTTATTGGTTCCCCGAGGAATCACCCATCATTTCATATTCTGGATCAGCCTCTGATTCAAATGGGAGCAAATAGGAAACAAGGAGAACAAACATAAGTTTGAGAAAAATCCTTCAAGTACTTCTCAAGAAATAGCAATAACAAAGATTGTTTATGAACGAATGGACGGACAGATGAAGAGTGATTGAATCGCCAAACATCTGATGATGGTGGGTTAAAATGTACCGTCCAAAATTACTTTACATGATGTAAAATTAAACTAAAAACATAACAAAAGTTACAAAGTGATCTCACAATTACTTAACAAAGTACACAGATTCAGTCAAATGATAACAGTGCTTCCTATTTTTAAGTTATGGATAATGATACCAAATCTTATAACATAAATATTTTCTGCTATCACAGACATATTAATAAGAATTACAAACACATGTAATTGTTCCTCTAATTCTAGAAAACCTCTTTTTGTATCAATGGTATATCAAGCTAACAAGATTTAAAACATCCCATCCTGGAACAATGGGATTACCTCGAGTTGCTCCTTCTGCGTGAATCCCTTGGTGGCCTTGCCGGCAGACGACTGACCAATGAAGCTCATCACCTTGACCAATGGCTGATGTTGCATGAGTATGTCCGTTATCTCCGACACACTGTCTCGGTACTGAGAGAAAATCATCACTCGTGTCGCTTGAGACTTCTCCTCGTCATTTCCACCTAGAGATCAACAAAATTAACATTATAACCTGTTTAAACCGAGACCTCAGTTATCCAGGAACTCATCTAAACTAAATCCTGAATTTATCGCTGAAGATCAGTTTTCAGTATGGGCTACTTCAGTAAAATACAAGAGGCCTCTGGGCATAAAGAAACTCTGCATGCATTGTGGGCACAAGTTGAAATATGATAGAACAGTTTGAATAAGATAAAATATGATAGAACTGTTTGAATGAAATCACTTCTCTAAGTGGTTCTTGTTTGACATCATTGAGACCTTTTACTGGAACAACAAATACAGCGCGACAACTGAAGATAAAACAATTACATTGTACATTTTACCATAGGTTTCTCTCCTGGCAAATGTAAAAGATCAGCAGTTTTATCATCAAAATTCTCCGGTAAAATTTTAGCACACTAAATGTGCAGTCTACAATTCTTATTTTAGTGAATGTCCTGTCTACAATTCTTATTTTAGTGAATGTGCAGTCTACAATTCTTATTTTAGTGAATGTGCAGTCTACAATTCTTATTTTAGTGAATGTGCAGTCTACAATTCTAATTTTAGGGAATGTGCAGTCTACAATTCTAATTTTAGGGAATGTGCAGTCTACAATTCTTATTTTAGGGAAGGGCAGTCTACAATTCTTATTTTAGTGAATGTGCTGTCTACAATTCTAATTTTAGTGAATGTGCAGTCTACAATTCTTATTTTAGTGAATGTGCAGGTTACAATTCTTAATTTAGTAAATGTGCAGTCTACAATTCTTATTTTAGGGAATGTGCTGTCTACAATTCTAATTTTAGTGAATGTGCAGTCTACAATTCTTATTTTAGTGAATGTGCAGGTTACAATTCTTAATTTAGTAAATGTGCAGTCTACAATTCTTATTTTAGGGAATGTGCTGTCTACAATTCTAATTTTAGTGAATGTGCAGTCTACAATTCTTATTTTAGTGAATGTGCAGGTTACAATTCTTAATTTAGTAAATGTGCAGTCTACAATTCTTATTTTAGGGAATGTGCTGTCTACAATTCTTATTTTAGGGAATGTGCAGTCTACAATTCTTATTTTAGGGAATGTGCTGTCTACAATTCTAATTTTAGGGAATGTGCAGTCTACAATTCTTATTTTAGGGAATGTGCAGGTTACAATTCTTATTTTAGGGAATGTGCAGGTTACAATTCTTATCTTAGTGTAGAAGATTGTAAAACAATGTATCTAATCTTTCCTTTATGAGCAGTAAAACAGAAATAGAATGCAAATCTATTGCAAAATTTTAAATATGAATTGCTGATTTAATTTATTTATTGCTCAAATATATTATTGAATGTATTTAAAACTTTATTATAATATAACTAAAGATGATAAAATAGCCCAGTCTTGTCTCTATTCTGTCGGTACTGGTTTGTAAGGAGTGTGTGTATTCACAGAGTCGATCACCAACTTAGTATGGTCTAGGTAAGAAAAAGCACACCATCATATTAAGCGAGGGAACATTTTAGGTTTATTTAAAGTGATGTTAATACTCTATTGTTGATATTTTAGTGTTTCAAAACTAGTTACTTAAATAATCTGTTATACAACACCTGGAAACATCCAATATGTTGTCAGATGTCGACATTAAGCATCTATACAGCCAGGGCTGTATAAAGCTATTATTGTTAAAAACTCTGCTTATGGAAACATTCACGAAGTAAATGTCATGAGAAAGATGTAGACTGATAAAAAGTAATCCTACATTTTATACAAACCTTTTAGAAAGTTGTTAAAATGGCTGACAACCACTTCCTCTAATTTCTGCATCTTTGGATGTCCTGTCTTATACCCGTCTCTGAACTTCTGACTAAGTCTAAGAAACATAAATACACAGTGGATTTGGGGAAACAGTAATATCCAGATCCCAGATATCAAATCTACTTCCTGATGCAAACAGGACAAGTTTAGGGGAACTAGAACCTTGTTTAGTCCCTAAATCACATATTTTCACCACTTCATTTTTTATTTTTTTATCTTGTTTTTACTTTGATCACATTGTATATCAATACACACTGCCTCCAGGTTAATTTCATTCTGTATCTATATTATTCAATAGCTGTCTGAATGTCTCTTGTCAATTGTCAATGTCTGTAAAGTTAAAATCAGCAATTTTTTTTTCTCAACACATAATATTGCTTATCCTGACACCTCTGAATAAGGTCATTAAGATCTACAGATGAGATATAAATACCTGATATTTGGATCAGAAGCAAATTTACTACGGAGTTTATCCATCATCTCCACGAAGTTAGCATTCCTCATCAGCTCGGCCTTTGTACGACCATGTCCCTTTTCTCCACTCACAATACTTTCCAGGTAGTTGTACAATGAGCGCTGGCCGTGTAGTTGTAGCAATTCAAACCCATGGTACAGACTCATAGCTAGGGCCAAGTCACCTTCTACCGCACCGTACTGTGTCCTCTGTAACATACAGAGATATCAGTGTCAAGGTCACACAGACTCTAGGTCACCCTCCGCCACACAGTACTGTGTCCTCTGTAACAGACAGATATCATTGTCAAGGTCACACAGACTCAAGGTCACCCTCCAAAACACAGTACTGTGTCCTCTGTAACATACAGACATATATCATTGTCAAGGTCACACAGACTCTAGGTCACCCTCCACCACACAGTACTGTGTCCTCTGTAACATACAGATATCATTGTCAAGGTCACAAAGAATCAAGGTCACCCTCCACCACATAGTACTGTGTCCTCTGTAACATACAGATATCAGTATCAAGGTCACACAGACTCTAGGTCACCCTCCACCACACAGTACTGTGTCCTCTGTAACATACAAATATCAGTGTTAAGGTCACAAAGAATCAAGGTCACCCTCCACCACACAGTACTGTGTCCTCTATAGTACAGATATCAGTGTCAAGGTCACACAGACTCTAGGTCACCCTCCACCACACTGTACTGTGTCCTCTGTAACATACAGATATCATTGTCAAGGTCACAAAGAATCAAGGTCACCCTCCACCACATAGTACTGTGTCCTCTGTAACATACAGATATCAGTATCAAGGTCACAGACTCTAGGTCACCCTCCACCACACAGTACTGTGTCCTCTGTAACATACAGATATCAGTGTTAAGGTCACAAAGAATCAAGGTCACCCTCCACCACACAGTACTGTGTCCTCTGTAACATACAGACAGATATCAGTGTCAAGGTCACACAGGCTCAAGGTCACCCTCCACCACACAGTACTGTGTCCTCTGTAACATACAGACATATATCATTGTCAAGGTCACACAGACTCAAGGTCACCCTCCACCACACTGTATAGTGTCCTCTGTAACATACAGATATCAGTGTCAAGGTCACACAGACTCTAGGTCACCCTCCACCACACAGTACTGTGTCCTCTATAGTACAGATATCAGTGTCAATGTCACACAGACTCTAGGTCACCCTCCACCACACCGTACTGTGTCCTCTGTAACAAACAGATATCAGTGTCAAGGTCACACAGACTCAAGGTCACCCTCCACCACACCGTACTGTGTCCTCTGTAACATACAGATATCAGTGTCAAGGTAACACAGACTCTAGGTCACCCTCCACCACACAGTACTGTGTCCTCTATAGTACAGATATCAGTGTCGAGGTCACACAGACTCAAGGTCACCCTCCACCACACATTACTGTGTCCTCTATAGTACAGATATCAGTGTCAAGGTCACACAGACTCTAGGTCACCCTCCACCACACAGTACTGTGTCCTCTATAGCACGTACAGATATCAGTGTCAAGGTCACCCTCCACCACACAGTACTGTGTCCTCTATAGTACAGATATCAGTGTCAAGGTCACACAGACTATAGGTCACCCTCCACCACACAGTACTGTGTCCTCTATAGTACAGATATCAGTGTCAAAGGTAATACAGAATATAATGCCGCAAGAGCACCATACTTTGTTCTCTGTAACAAAAAAGCAGATTAAACATGTCTTCCATTCTAGTTTACCTGTAGTTGTACGATGGAATATGTACTTGTTTTCCTGTAGTTGTACGATTGGATCCAATGTGCTAGTTTACCTGTAGTTGTACGATGGAATATGTACTTTTTCCTGTAATTGTACAATCGGATCCAATGTGCTAGTTTACCTGTAGTTGTACGGTTTGACAGCCCTGCATGTAGGGCATAAGAATTGTACCTGCTGCCCCCATTGCATGATTGTAAGAGGCGACTAAACTTGGGATCTTATCTTTTCTCTTCTTTCTTTCAAACTTTCTTCTTCCTAATGTCTCCCTTGACAATGCCTCACTTTTGGCCTTTAGTTGAGCGTTCACCCCTGTGAGGAAGGCTTTGGGTTCTGTCCCCTGGCCGAGACATACCAGAGTCTTTAAAAATGGTAGTTGCTACTCCTGCTTAGCGCTCAGCATATTAGGAGTGGGACGACTGGTTCACCCGTTGTCAGTATAATGTGACTGGGTGGGGTGTCCTGCTTGGTGTCTTCGGCAGTATGCTCCAGTGAGGTAGCACTATAAATCGGCAAAAGTCCCGGCCTACCACAAGGAGACTTCACACAAACATACCGCAGCCTCCCAAAACACACATACGCACTCACCACACGCATACATTTCGCACGCAAGGGAGGCCGTCCTTAAATGACCTTAGCTGTTAATAGGACCAATGTGCTAGTTTACCTGTAATTGTACAATGGATCTAATGTGCTAGTTTACCTGTAGTTGTACAATTGGATCCAATGTGCTAGTTTACCTGTAGTTGTACACTTAGATCCAATGTGCTAGTTTACCTGTAGTTGTACAATTAGATCCAATGTGCTAGTTTACCTGTAGTTGTACAATTAGATCCAATGTGCTAGTTACTAGTAACCTGTAGTTGTACAATTAGATCCAATGTGCTAGTTACTAGTAACCTGTAGTTGTACAATTAGATCCAATGTGCTAGTTACTAGTAACCTGTAGTTGTACGGTTTGATCTAATGTGCTAGTTTACCTGTAGTTGTAGGATCAGATCCAATGTGTTAGTTTACCTGTAGTTGTAGGATCAGATCTAATGTGCTAGTTTACCTGTAGTTGTAGGATCAGATCTAATGTGCTAGTTTACCTGTAGTTGTAGGATCAGATCCAATGTGTTAGTTTACCTGTAGTTGTAGGATCAGATCTGATGTCCTAGTTTACCTGTAGTTGTAGGATCAGATCTAATGTGCTAGTTTACCTGTAGTTGTAGGATCAGATCTAATGTCCTAGTTTACCTGTAGTTGTTGAGGTGGATTCTGTCTAAAAGCTTCCCTGGCCTTCAGAATCAGGAACTTGGAGAAACTGGTTGTTTCCCTCTTATACAAGACACCTTGTCTCTTCAGTCGACCGACAACCACATCCATGACCTGTGGAGACAGACAATCTGTTATTTAATTTGTTGAAAACTATACACTGGATATACTGTAGATGTTGAAGTGTAATGGGAAGCTTTTATTTCACATGTTTTTATTTAACAACACTTATATTTTGTTTTTCCAGAGTAAGGCTGCAGATAGTCACCTGTCTTTATGCAAAGTTGTTTTTTTTGTAAATGAAAACAGAATAAATTCGTAACCCAGCATCCCGCAACAAAATTATCAGTAAGGAAAAGCATGAAAAGAATAATGAGACTTCGAGATTTGACATTTTCACATTAAAAGGGAATTAATGAGTGGAACAAATGCTTTGTTTTACAAACATCATTTTATACAAAGGCTTTATAAAACTTTAAACCAGTATGAGTCATTATCATAAGTCAATCATTTATAATCTTCCTAGAAATCTAGATAAATTACAAACCTTCCATTCAGCACTTTTCCTACATACCTGTATATACGCCTTTTTCACCTCGGTGAGCTCATCACCAAGGGGGACAACAATCTTCTCCACTTTCCGCTCATGTGAAAATTGTCTGATATCGATTGACTCCTCAGTCCTTATTTCAATGTGTGATATCAGGAGATTTGACAAGACTTGCTGAACTGCCTACAACAGACCGAACTCAGGTGTTAAAATAAAATCTAGAAAACCTTATGATTTATTCCTTTAAATTTTCCAGAAATAGGATATAAATGTATGAATAGAATTATTGAGATTTTCATTGTACTGTATTATCTATTATTTGATGCATGATATCATATGCATGCTGAAAGTATACAAAAACAATTGAGGGTTTGTGCTGAGTATTTTTCTAAATTGTACCTCTTCATTAAATAGGCTAATCATTATAGTTTGAACAGAATTTATGAAAACAAGCATACTGGATATTACTAAAGCAATACATGTCCCCTACTGGCTCCGTGACCTTGACCTTGACACAGAAAACCTGGAACTCAAAATTATCTAAGATATTATGGTCCTTTATCATTGTATGAAGTTTGATTAAAATCCCTCACGGAATGAAGCCGCTAGTGCTGACAAATGTTGATGTAATGTACACATGTATACTACAGACAGAGAAAATGTGAAGCTTAAAGAAAACCTGGTTTTACCAGTAGGGACTAACAACTGAGGTCTTTTTTAATATATATAATATGTTTCAAAAGGCCATACTGTAGAGATGAATTCTGATTTTAATCAAGTCTGTTTGTTTAATATGTGGTCAAACTAGTTCTACTTTTAAATGTGACAATACAGATATAATTTAAACCTAATAGACCTGTCTGGTAGTGGTATACCGATAACCGGAAACATCGATTAAATCGAGTTGGACCCAAGATCGATTCGATAATCGATTTTGCACTTAAAAGATCGATGGTGAAATTTGGCTATGAATAGATCGTTTCATATGTTTCTAATTTGAATGGCTGAAGTTATTCAGATACGTACTGTTGTTATGAATGCTTTTATCTTCAATAAACCAAAATAAAACATCCATTTCGCTTGTTCTTGTTATGTCTCGCTTGAACCACGCCGGCATTCAAGCGTTGTAACTACCTTACATAATCGTGGTCGGTGCAGCGTTTTGTACAAGGCTATACTAATTTGCTAATATATGACGGAATCCAGACTTTCCGGAATTTATTTAACACGTGGTCGGACCTAATTAAAAACCGCTTCCAGCTGATAATCGATTATCGATCGATCTTGACAGCCCGATAATCGATCTTCAATATCATGGCGATTCCCAGCACTAAAGTGTCTGGTGTTGAAACTCTCTTCAATGGGACTAAACAAATTATTTACTTTTAAAACAACAGAAGACAAACCTCAACAAGCATTCTGTGAGTATTGCTAAACCAATACACGTCCCCTACCGGTGCCCTTAAGTTAAAACTTTAGCCAAATTTGAGTAAAAATGTTTTAGCCAAAACTGAAACATGATCATTTTATGAAAATAAGTTCATTCCAAACAATGTGTAAATTCAACTCTATTGGGTTGAATAAACTACATTTCCTGCCCCTAAAAGATATTCAGGTATTCTTTTGGTATGTCTACTGAACAGAGTAAAAGAATCTAAAGTGAATTTAAAGTTAAATGTGTAATAACAGCCTTGGATTGAAATATAACCATGATTCTACATAGCACAGCATAGTAGTACACTGATTTTATTCCAAAAGAATCCCATCTCAGTGAAGCAGCATCCTAATACCATTATTAAGTGAATAGAGAGCCATTACAAAACATTAGCCTCAAGAATACAGAGAAAACAGTTAAGTCCTTACATAATATGGAAAAAAATGATTTTTGTTTGTTGATTTTTAACTGTACAAAAGTAATGCCACACACCCAAAGAACCTCTATGCAAAGAATCAGCATCCTAATACCATTATTAAGTAAATGGTGTGCCATTATAAAACTTTAACCAAAACTTTAACTGGACAGACGGACTGATGCAGACAAAGCCTATAGTCCCCCGGGTTTCACCGGTAGGGGACTAATAATGTTATCAGCAACATATATACAATTAATATCAATAATGTTATCAGCAACACATATATAATTAATATCAATAATAAATGTTCAGTTCCTCATTAGACTTCTATGTGCTTGTAATTTTAAGCAATGAAATGAACAGACATTAGAATGAGTTTTGAAATTACAATCGACTTATGGTGGCATCAGACAAAACACAACACCCAACAAGTCGCCAACTTCAGGAAGATCGATCAGAGGAGTGGATACATTACAGAGGAGTGGATACATTACAGAGGAGTGGATACATTACCTTGATATCACTACCTGGTGTAGCACTCAGGGACAAAATACGGAAGTTCTCGGTGTATTTTATCAACTCTCTCACAACCTGTAATTACAACGTAGACACAATCATTATATCTTGTAAATCAAACTTATCATCAAATGTTTTACCTTCAGAACTGTTTATTATTACATTTTACAATAGTAGGTGGACTATTAAACATTAAGGAGTCTCTCCTCCCCACCAGAATCTTCCTGTACCACGATAACTATAGTTCTTGTTGATTTACACCTTTACTTATAAAGGTGTAATAATGACTACATGGAACAAGACACTATGGTAATATGAAGGTGCACTTGTTTGTTTGTTTTTGTTTAACGTCCTATTAACAGCCAGGGTCATTTAAGGACGTGCCAGGTTTTGGAGGTGGAGGAAAGCGAGAGTACCGGTAGAAAAACCACCGGCCTACGGTCAGTTCGCAACTGCCGATGTAGGTTTCGAACTCGCAACCCAGAGGTGGAGGGCTAATGATAAAGTGTTGGGACACCTTAACCACTCGGCCACCGCGGGCCCTAGCGTGCACAATAACTTTCAAAATTTAAAATCAATGAATTAAATTTGTTCCAGTTGTTTAAGTAAAATATTGAGCTATCCCTGTCCACCTTCTGAGAGATGTTTGCAGTACTACTATACCTGACAATAGGCATGGTTGCCCAATGCTTTGTGTGCCTCATCCACCACGAGACATCGGACCCTGACAGCAGGACACGTCCCACGACTCAAGTCATTCGTGAGAACCTGTGGGGTGAGGAAAAACACCCGCTTCTCCTGCCAAATACGCTTCCTCTCCGTCGGAGCCATGTTTCCTTTAGGACATTTATTAAAACAGATTTACCAGCACAGTTTGATACTTTAATATATGAAGCGATGATATTTTGACATGCAAGAGATAATTTCCCAAAGGTGAACATCAAATTCAACAAAGTTATAAATATTTACTGTGGAGTAACACTCTTTTAAGACTTTACAATCTTAAAACCTATTCTACCATGTTTGCTATGCAACGCCAGTTTTGATTGGTTTAAAACCATGTATTATTTTCCAATAACCCACGCTCGTGCCAATAATACACGCTCGTGAGTCAAGGCTGTTACAATTTTATATACCTAATATTCACCCATTCCAGAAAAAGGTAACTATAGCCGAGTGGGCTAATGGGTTAGTCTTTCAATAAATTTTTATCACGACGCGAGTTCGAATCCTACGGAGGCCCTCCTTTTTTTTCTTTTTTTATTGGTCGTCTGTTATAATTATTGTATGTTCAATTAGGTACTTTGTTTGATACTTTATAGCATTATTCTATTCTTGGGGGTATTTCAGCTGTGGTCCATCTTCAATTTGGGCATTTTACATCATTTGTAATTCGTAAGTCCCCCAAGAATTCGTTTACATCTACTAATAAGTTCACTCGACTTAGTTACATGGCCTGGCCAACAGGAACAGCTTTTCTATATATATAGCTACATATACAGTCTACGCTAGCTTAAATTCAGTTTTAGTGTAAATGTATCTATTATAATTATATTGGCCAGGTCATCTACAAGAGAGAGTTAAGCACCACAGCTGTTATAGCCCTTTAGCCCAATGTATTAGTATAATAAATAGTCGTATAACTTCAGTCTGTGTTTGAGTTCTTTGTTCATAAATTATCCTTTTTCTTTCTTTTCAAAATCAATGCCATATGATAGATGCTCTTGATCGTAGTACTGTATTGTCTGTATATTTCATCAGCAAATAATGCAATACTCAAGAAATAAATTACAAGGTTTTCTCGGGGATTCTTTGCTGTTTTTCTATTAGAAAGAGGTCGATCTCAGAACTAAACAGTACATGGTAGAATAGAAATAATCAACTTTGAATCGTGTATTGTTGCAGGATATACAACTCGGACTCGGATATTTTGCAATTCTAATTAATAACTCAGGCCTGCGGCCTTCGTTATTAATTTAATTGCAAAATATCCTCGTCCTCGTTGTATATCCTGCAACAATACACGAATCATCGTTAATTATTTCTTAAGTAACTAATCACAAATAGATAAGGGATGGAGCATCAACACAAAGGATTCCGTAAACTTGTAGGTTTTAATATGTTTACATGTTTCGGATGGCTAGGCCAACCGTCATCAGAACAATTTTACATTGGTAAAAGGATAGCTAAGGTGCAAATTACGGTTCAACAATCTGATTGTTACATTGTCACGTGATTAAACAATGGTATAATAAAGTGCCGGGAAAAGGCAAAGTAACTTGTGATGGACATAATGGAAATATGTTTATGGTTGGGATATTTAAAGATAGAAGATTACTGTTGAATAAAATTACATTAATAGGTTACAGTTTTTAGTTATGTTGTGATTTAACAGAGTCAAAGATGCCATAAACAATGTAGATAGCGATTTGCGCGTCTCTCAGGTAAGTTGGTTTTTCATCCTGGCAAAATGTGGAATTTAAGGTAGTGTTCTCCGTTCTGAGGTGGATGTTGACGTTGGACGTCGTCGTGGTGATAACAATTACTTTGACGTCATCGATGTTGTGATTGTCTGACGTAAAATGGCGGGAGTGCATCGGTAGGTTTGGTGTAAAGGGAGGTTTGCAGGGTACCGTCTTCTAGTTTGGAAATGGTGGTATCTAGAAAGTTTATCTGTGTTTCACTGGCCTCATGGGTAAATTTGATGGTAGGGTGATGGTCGTTGACAGATTTCTGTTTATTAGGTTTACGAAATGTTCTCCTTTTAATAAATTTATCGGACACTCTAATGGTGGGGTTGGTGTCCGTGACGCCGTTGTGAATCTGTCCTCTACTCCACTTACAACAGTAGAACACTCTATATTGACTAGAGGTCTTTCCTTCTGCCCAACACCACGCCCGCCTAACGAAACAGAAACCCGCACGGATTCTCTTTTATTCTTCCGCCGACTCAGACTCAAGTTATTTTTCCACAATAAAGAACCGCTACCTGCCAACCCATTCAGACCCACCTCGGGCTTGACCCCACGACCAGGCCTCGATGCCACTCTGGACTCTTTCATCAATGTAACCAATTACCACACCCAAACCTCCAATCAACCAGCGCCAACCCGTAAAAACCTTAATAAAGATGAACAACTTGCACTCCCTCCGAATTACGCCATCTTATTCATGGATCATTTGGAAACGGCCTTCCTACAATCACAACTCCTGTCCCCGCCCGTGTGGTGGCGATATATTGATGACATATTTTTCATCTGGACCCACAGCAGCGAGTCCCTTGACTCCTTCTTGGGAAACCTTAACGACCATCACCCTACCATCAAATTTACCCATGAGGCCAGTGAAACACAGATAAACTTTCTAGATACCACCATTTCCAAACTAGAAGACGGTACCCTGCAAACCTCCCTTTACACCAAACCTACCGATGCACTCCCGCCATTTTATGTCAGACAATCACAACATCGATGACGTCAAAGTAATTGTTATCACCACGACGACGTCCAACGTCAACATCCGCCTCAGAACGGAGAACACTACCTTAAATTCCACATTTTGCCAGGATGAAAAACCAACTTACCTGAGAGACGCGCAAATCGCTATCTACAGTGTTTATGGCATCTTTGACTCTGTTAAATCACAACATAACTAAAAACTGTAACCTATTAATGTAATTTTATTCAACAGTAATCTTCTATCTTTAAATATCCCAACCATAAACATATTTCCATTATGTCCATCACAAGTTACTTTGCCTTTTCCCGGCACTTTATTATACCATTGTTTAATCACGTGACAATGTAACAATCAGATTGTTGAACCGTAATTTGCACCTTAGCTATCCTTTTACCAATGTAAAATTGTTCTGATGACGGTTGGCCTAGCCATCCGAAACATGTTAACATATTAAAACCTACAAGTTTACGGAATCCTTTGTGTTGATGCTCCATCCCTTATCTATTTGTGATTACCTTTCGTCTATGGAGCTCTGCTAGAATACTTCGGTATCCACCTAGGATTCCATCACCGAACATCCACCTACCTTTACTGATAGGACGTTGGACTCCTCTGCCTCCTGTGTTGGTTTCACCACACTACCTTTTTATTAAGTAACTAATGATCACCAATCTTCATATCACCTATACGTAAGTTTCAGTCATTTTATCTACATTTTCTCTGTTTTAGCCATTTTATTCTTATTTGTCCTTATTGTTGAGACACCCTGTCTATTTCACTTGTTACCTGTCACTTCAGTGATGTCTAACTACCTGATAAACCTAATTCTTACCTGTCATTTCAGCAGTGTCAGCTTGAGGGATACCCATGATGTTATAGCAGGCCTCTATCTGTTGAGCTACTAAGGGTTTAGTCGGAGCCATGAACACAACCTTACCCTGAGGGTACCACCTGTACAATAGTTTTATTTTCAAATTTAAAAAAAGTTATAACAGTATTATGAGACAATGCAATATCATCAGAGTATTAAAATCAAAATCACATTTAAGAGTTTGCAGTATACTGGGGCTTGTTAATCAAATTTGTAAGATAATCTTGACTGAGAGAATGTGACAGGGCTCAAAGTAGATATTTTTATCAGGTGGCCTATTTCACTACAAAGTCATAAAATCTAGGCGCCAATTGGAAAAGTTAGTCGCCTGGCCTAGTTGTCATCAATTTGAAAAAAACAACCTCTTTCAATTCTTTAGATCAGTATAACTTCTCTGTAACTTTTTTATCGTGAACTTCATTTTAGCATTGACTGCAACCTTTGAAAGGTTAACCAAACTGCAAATTTACACAATTTTTTTAGTGGCCATGCATGCAGGTGCCTTATAACTGGTCGCCAATGTAGAATTTAGGGCGCCATGGCCACAAAAATAGGCGGCACTTTGAGCCCTGTGTGATCATGATTCGCTTTGTAAAATATAGAGTATGATTGCAGTCATTGCTACTGTATAGTTCTTCCATTAGGTATATATTGGAAAGTCTCGTTTGAAGACACAACATACATGTTTTTGTGATTTACATCGAACCTCCATATCTCTCAGCCAATAGACACAGGAAATGTTCACTTTGTTGTGAGAGTACGTGGAGTAATAATCATAAATATAATGTCACTCTGCATAACAAACACAAAACACTAGCATATAGCACCAACAATTACAGTTTTTGATTATTTAGGAGTTAAAGGAAACTTGGACAAACATACTATGATTGATTCAATTATGGCTAAATTTAAAATATACCTGTAGAAGTTGTACATGACTACAGCCGCTATGAAGGTCTTGCCAAGGCCAGTGGGAAGGGTGACCATAGTGTTTTTATACAGAGCCTGTTGACAGATGTTGAACTGATAATCCCGAACTGGGTAGTTGGTGGGGTAGATCCAGGTCTTTCCTGCAAATTTGTCAAACCCCTCGGGAGCGACTGTCTGGGTCAAGGACACATTACCAGAAAAGGACTCGGCTCCCAGGGATATGTTACATACATCTTCTCCAGGTGCCACCACTGATGACGAACCAGCAGTTGGCTCCTTGTTCCCTGGCATGGCCGCATTGTCCATGGCCTAATAAAAGAATAAAATTTACCAATATATGTGACATTAATTAGTAGGGACTATTACTAAATAACAAGCTTAACATCCAGGACTAGTCAACCTTACTAGGTAACCTAAATAAAATCAAACCTGTGCCAAAAGGTCTTCATCGTCATCATCTTCCAGTCCATCACACAGATCTATGATGTCCGAGTGGTCAGCGGTAGAGGATGGGCCTGGCTGTGCACCAACATCACCCCTTGAACTGTTAGCTACCCGAGAGTTGCCAGGTTTAGACTTCTTGGCCCCCCAACTTTGGAACAGGGTTGCCTGTTTTCCTTTATTCATCTTTTCTCATGTTGGTGTTTTAGTACTCCTCACATCTGAAAAAGTATTAATGTGACAATAGTAATAACCCAATCTATGATCCCTGTGTAGACAGATATATTGTAACCCTCAGGATACTTTGGGTATTTAAAGTTTTAGCAGGCGGATACTTTAAATATCTCATCATGTCCATGTCTTCATCACACAAAGGTAAACAGTGAACTACATATATTTTACCCATCATCTTTGATGGAGCATGGCATATACGTCTGTGATCTCTAACATGGGAGGTGGTATAGGGTCTTGTGTGTGTCTTTACTAGTTTTCTGTCTACTGTATTGTCTATATAGAATGAGATTTCCTTTTTCATAATTACAAGTTTTCCCTCTTGACCTCGTAGCTCTGTCTTATCAATTTTGTGCCATTTTTAAATATAACCTAATTTGGATATTTACTTATGATATATAATAAAGACTTTGATATTTTTCAGTATTTAATAGTCACAATGACTATTCTTTCGACGTTCTCACTATAATCATATATTTTATCAAATCTCTGACATGAACTCCCTATTTATGATGAACATTCTATTTTACAACCTTTGGTAAGTGTAAGTCAATAGATCAATGACTACATCCAAATAGGCCATATATATACAGCTGACTAGTTGTAATGGGCGGGACTTCAATCTTCTTATCCTCAAAATATAACATTAAAAGTTGGTTTGTGAAATTTATGTTTTGGTCCAAACCTAGCCCATGTTTCCACTGGCACTGACACCATGTCTGGTGTAGGGTCAGAGCGCACAACTATATGAAAACGTGGAATTCTACAATACTGTTTTGTGTCGCTAAGATTTTGGTGCAAACAAAATAAAATCGGGCGTGACATATAACACCTACCAGCTTACATGTATGGATAAATGATATATTTATTTACCCCAATTAAAACACCTATTTAGTCCCAAATCAGTGTTCTATTCTGTCAGTATAGACCCTCACTTTACGCTGGTCAAAATTTCACACTGTTGACCCGCCATTTTGTTAGTGACAGTGTTTGGTTTGGTTTGGTTTATTTTGTTTAACGTCCTATTAACATCTAAGGTAATTAAAGGACGGCCTCCCATGCGTGCGACATGTATGCGTGTGGTGAGTGCGTATGTGTGTTTTGGGAGGCTGCGGTATGTTCGTGTCAAATCTCCTTGTGATAGGCCGGAACTTTTGCCGATTTAAAGTGCTATCTCACTGAAGCATACTGCCGAAGATATCCAGCAGCACACCCCACCCGGTCACATTATACTGACAACGGGCCAACCAGTCGTCCCACTCCAAATATGCTGAGCGCTAAGCAGGAGTAGCAACTACCATTTTTAAAGACTCTGGTATGTCTCGGCTAGGGGACAGAACCCAAAACCGTGTAGCTAACCAACTGAATCGTAACACATTGGACTGAAAGACCAAATATCATTTATTGTATTTTTTATAAATAGTTTACATCAAGAAAACTAAGTTTATTATTCCCCAAAAACCTGCTATTTTTGATACAAGAATACATTATTCACACATTATAAGCAGTTAACTTGACAGAAAAAAATATTTTTTCTTTTCACTCCAGGGATCCATCACGCACTGATTACGCCACCCCCAACCAACATATAGTTATAGCAATAAGGCATCGAGTCAAGTGTGAAATTTTGACCAAAGTAAAGTGATTTGGTTTATTTTGTTTATCGTCCTTTTAACAGCCAGGGTCATGTAAGTACGTGCCTAGTTTTAGAGGTGGAGGAAAGCCGGGGTACCTGGAGAAAAACCACCGGCCTACGGTCAGTATCAGGCAACTGCCCCACGTCGGTTTCGAACTTGCGAGGTGGAGAACCAGTAAAAAAAAGTGCCAAGACACCTTAACCACTCAGCCTTGTACGCGTAAAGCGAGGGTCTACACAGACTGAATATACCACCCCTGATATGGGACTAAAATGGGTGTTTTGGGCCAAATAAATATCTCATTTGTATGCAAGGTAGGTGTTAAGTCACACCCGATTTAAATGTGTTTACACCAAAATCTTAGCGACACAAAACGGTGTCGGAGAACTCCACGTTTTCTTATAGTATTACGCTCTGGCCCTACACCAGACATGGTGTCAGGGCCAGATCTAGAGGAAACTCGGGCTAGTCAAAAACCTTGAAAAGGTCGTTTCGGTAACAAGTCGTTTCGGGACTTTTTCGGAAGTCGTTTCGGGACATTCGGAAGTCGTTTCGGTAGAAGTTCGGGTCGTTTCGGTAGAAGTTCGGGTCGTTTCGGGAGATAATTTTCAAAAATTGTTATAACAACCCATGCCCGAGAAATAAAGTCTATACAGGTTGATTTCAAGTATAAAGCATTAAGAAAGTAATAGTTAACAAATAATCAAAGAAATGAATAGTTACTATTTTGATGTTTAATTCCTTGATATTGTGTATTTATCTTTTTATTATTTTATTATTGAAGCTGCACCCGTAGATAATTGATACATTATTAATCAATGATTACTGCTGATTTTGAAAAAAATTGTATCATTCATACAAACAATGTTTTCTTAGTCGGCGCTGATTGATGTGTGCTTTACGTACGACGGTGGAGTGACGCGACCCTGGTGAGAAAACATAATTAATTAATTACTTACGGGCGCATACCAGCTGATTATTACACTAATTGGGGCGACTCTTGTAAGAAAACATAATCATACCTAGTTAATTAATTTTATACATGCGTATACCTACATGTACCGATCATTACACTAATGAATTGGAGCAACTCTGGTAAGAAAACATAATTAATTGTTACTCCATGGATGAGGAAAAACATTAACAATGGGTATATTAAATACTGTCACCAATTGGCACCTATCAATTGAATCTCTCAACATGTCTTCATCGGATCTTTGTGTCGCGTGTACGAAACCCGTTCGTCCTCGACAGGAGGGTCTTGAGTGTGACAAGTGCTCCAGATGGCAACATAGAACGTGCAATTCAGGTGAGTGTTGTGAAAAAAATTGTTACATGTTTAGAATTTAAAATGCGATTACAGGGGCCTTTCCTATGGAAATTAAACAAGACAAATTGTTGATATTCTAATAGTCTGTATTGACATATTTTATTACACTATTTTAATATCATAACACAGGTTTTATGGCTATTTCTTAGATACCATTTCTTATTTTGAAAGAAAGTACGGCAACAGTTTTTTTTATAATGTAAAAAGCATTAAACATAGGCTTTATGACATTTTCTTAGAAAACATACTTATATTGAAAGAAAGTTAACAAGAAAGTATGTAAATGCCGAAACTATTTTTTTTTTGTAAATTCTCCGGGCCCATGTAAAGTATTTGTTCTCATTGCTGTATGCTTATATTTGTGTATATGTTTATATGAATAATTGATGTTGTATATTTGATACTAGCTGTGAGGTGTCTTGAATCAGATAGATAAAATATATACATGTAGTTTACGGCAAAATAGTTAAGGTTATAGGTATAGAATTACGAGAAGATAGAGAAAATATATACATGTAGTTTACGATAAGATAGAAAATATTTTACATATATAAGAATTACGGAAAGATAGAGAAAATATATACATGTAGTTTACGCTAAGATAGAAAATATTTTACATATATAAGAATTACGGAAAGATAGAGAAAATATATACATGTAGTTTACGGCAAAATAGTTAAGGTTATAGGTATAGAATTACGAGAAGATAGAGAAAATATATACATGTAGTTTACGATAAGATAGAAAATATTTTACATATATAAGAATTACGGAAAGATAGAGAAAATATATACATGTAGTTTACGCTAAGATAGAAAATATTTTACATATATAAGAATTACGAAAAGATAGAGAAAATATATACATGTAGTTTACGGCAAAATAGTTAAGGTTATAGGTATAGAATTACGAGAAGATAGAGAAAATATATACATGTAGTTTACGATAAGATAGAAAATATTTTACATACGTGGCAGAGTTCATCACAACCCGGAAGAAAAAACGTAGTAAGGGACATAACCCTAACTATCGTAAAGAAACATACAGATGTTGAACCAAACAACAGAACTGCAATTAATACAATTATGATAGAAAATAAATTATTTTAGAAGTCTACCGAAACGTCCTATCAATGTCCCGAAATATCTTGAGAATGTACCGAAACGACTCGATACGACTTCGAGTCGTTTCGGTAGTCCCGAAACGACTTGTTACCGAAACGACTTGTTACCGAAACGACTAGCATTCGAAAAGGCCGAGATGGGATCTCGATCAGAACTTACTGCGTAATTTGTAAGATTTTTTCATAATATTTGTAGCAATTTTGTAAGTGCAACAGATAACATTATGATGACCCATTCTTATATACCTTGCAGCAGTTCATACAATTCTTTTATGAATAGGCCTATTCGCGGTCATTGTTTACGTTTTTTTCTTCTGGTCCTCACATTTTCCAACTAACAAAATTTCAAAATGGCGCGCTCTGAATCATAATCGCTGAAATGTTTGCATACAGAGAGTTTGAAACAACCGTCATCTAAGCGTTCATTGTACATTGATTTGTTGTGATTTGACGTTTGACGACCATACAGGTTGTATCATGTAAACGGTTTTGCAGGGAAAACATGACAGCTTACCGGCGATGTATGTTTGAAGTGTTTGGACCATTTTATCGAAGTGTAAGAAGATTTTGTTAGCGAGGAAGATCTTTGATAACTTTTGATTTTGGTTTATGTTCGTGAATTACAAAAATGGCAAAAGTAACGGACAAAGAATCACTGTTTTCTCTGGAATTGGTTGTTGAAAAACTCTATATCCCTCATGTTGCCTGCAGATTCCCAGCTGTTGCATTTAGGCTCTTGGACTTTCCTACCATTCTTGTTGAACATGTCGAAAAAGAACTTGGGGATAAAATTAGACGCAAAATATCCACAGATCCATATTACAATGTACCTGAACAATTCACAGAGTTGAAAGACAAGCATGGAAATTTCATGATGAAAAAAGGTAAATCATGCTTGTTCAAAGTAGCTGTGTCTAGTCTCAAGACACACCTGACCAATGCTCCTCTGTATGTGATGGTTATAGATAACTTTCCGAAGGTGTCAAAATTGCTTGGAAACTGTACTGTTCCTCTGGATGAAGTGATGGATTTGATTATCAATGATATCAAAACCCTTGGACCTACAGTACCATCAGTACATGGTGACAAAGGATTATACAAAATCTACAGTTTGATGGGAAAAGAAATAGGCTATATCATTCTAGGATATCGTCTCCTTAGTTTGGGCCCCGGACTTATACCGCATATACCAGAATCTGCAATCGCAAAGCGAATGTCTACAGAAGTTGACCATGTACCTGAGCAGAATTTTCCGCACCAGAGAGATATTGGTAGACCTTCCAAAAGGGATGGTGGTGGTTATTCTAGGAGAGATGATGATGCTCTGATGACAACACAGGAAATGGGATCAATGACAGATCCAGAAAAGCATGATGTTATACTACAGACTGTGAGCATGTGTGACAAAGAAATTCATGTCGCAATTTCAGAGCCAGAGGTAAAATCTAAGTCAACTGAAGATAAAGGAATTATTGTAAAAGATCTTAAAACTATTGCTACTCAAACTTTCAAAAGGTCTAAGCCAAAACCAGACTCCGAATTGCATGGTCTTGACATTAAGAATGGAGAGGATGATGGAGATGATATAATTGCCATAAATATTGCCCAACCTCCTCCTCTGTTTTATAACAGTGAGATTGAGCCTGCCAGAAAGACTCAGCGACTGTATGCTTATAACAATGACGAATCTAGTGATGAACTGATATCTGAAGAAGAGGTCGAATCAGCAGTAACAAAACGTGAAATTGAAAAGAGGAAAAAGGAAGAACAAACAAAACGTGAAAGACAAGAATATTTAAGAAATCAACAATCCCAAGCCGCTAGGGTAACTTTTATGAACCAACAGCAACCACCACTGCCACCAGCACAGATTCCTATTCAAGAAACCAGAATAGGGGACCAGGCTTTGTTCCCCCTTTTAACGGCCCTGATGCAGGAAATCTCAAACATTCAGAATCCACAACTTATTCATCAGACTGTGCAGCAAGTTAAGTCTGTATCCAGAACCCAGCAACAACAGCAACGACAGCAGCCTCAGACTTCACAGCAACAAAAACAGACAGCTCCAGAAGAATTAGAAAAAGAAAATCAAAATACAGACCAGGACGGTCCGAGCCAAAGGGGAAGAAAAAGTCATAGAACATGTGCACACCCTCATGATGGTGTTCCTGGACAGAGAAGCTGGCTCAGACAGACTCCACAGCTTGGTGTGAAGAAGTCTAAGTTAACATATGGTTTGACAAATACACAGAGGCTAAGGCTCGCAAAGTTCAATCCAGACTGGGCAAAAAATATAGATAAGGAAGAAAATTATGCCAAGGTTCAAAAGCAGAAACTGAAGAAAAGTTTCCGAGATGATCAAGAATTTGACACTGGTAATTTATCTGATACGTTGACAGAAGTCAGACGTTTGGCAGAAAAGAACCTACAAGACACACTAGCTGAAGATACATTGTTGTACGGAACAATGAACTCAACTTCAAAGTCCAACAGAAGGAGGATTTCTCCACCAAGACGAAAACAAAAACAGTCAAAAAATCAAAGCAAGTCACCTAGGAGTATGAAACAAACCCATGGAAAATCGAAGTCTGCAGAAAATTTGAAAGAGTCTTCTAAAAGTGTGGGACAGAAAAGTGCAGAAGATAATCTCTCTGACCCAGATACTCCTAGTCTGCCCAGTCAGAAGAGCATCCAAGTTCGTATTCCAAGTGCCCAGATGTATGAGGAAAGTGATGATGAAGATTTTAGTGACTTTGAAGAAAAGGCACCAACTAGAAATGGAAGATTTCCAGGCTTCCATGATGATAATGAAAGTTTGCCAGATTCTATTGGTGCAGAGGCCATGGATAACAGATTTGACAATGATTCATTTGAATTAAAAGATGATGACTTTGATCAACCTTTAGAATCGACCAGGAATTCTAAACCATCTCCACCAAAAGCTAAGAAAAAATGGCTAAGTCGTAAATCTCCAGACAGCAATCTGTATAATGATGATTCGTTTGAATCTGATATTTCTCCTCGGCGCGAGAAAGCAGAAATGCCTGATAAGTCGCGAACATTTCAGTCGACAGAGGATTATAGCACTCACCAGTTTCAGTCAACAGAGGAACCAGAACTCCAACGTTTGATGAGTTCTGGAGAAAGGTCTGAATTATCGGATGTGATGAGTTCTGAAAAATCTGCCAAATCTCCATTACCTGTAACAGCCAGTATGAATTCCGCACGATTTCAGGTAATAAATCCAAAGGCTTCTCTCCAATCGCCGATCCCAGCACTGCGGCGTTCACAAGTAAAACTGGATGGTTCCATGGGTAGGCCTTCACCTACCGGCACTCCAAGATCACAGACAAGCTCTCGATTTCCGACCCCAAAACCAAGAAAGGTCAATCCAAGGGAGAAACGCACTGAGCTGAAACGTGAATCTTTACATACCGAGTCCATCAGCTCTTATGTGCCATCTGACGGAGACTTTAATCCATCTCTGGAAAGTGATAATTATTCCGATGACTTCTCCTCTCTCAGTGGTCGTGAAGAACTTAAGAAAATGAAAGAACTTCCGAGGATCATTCCATCCACAAAACTTGGATATACAATCCATTAGATCTGACAGAACATGTACCTAATGTGATAAACTCAAATTGTGCTATAGGGTTTTAGAATTTTTGTTGATCTGATCTATTTTATTAGACTATCTGGTAATATTTAGTTCACAGTTTGTTTATTTGGAGACTATAACCTGACTCGTTTTATAAGATAATAACATATCAGAGTACATCTCATTTATATGTACTCTTATATGTTATTATTCTATAAAACGAGTCAGGCACCTGCAGTTAAGTAAAAATTTATATGTAATTTAACTCCTTTCTGAAAGAGTTCACAATTCCCAAAGTACAGTGTAACCTTTCTGTCTTACAGTAGATTTATGCTTCAGTCCAGACTTAGTATCAGAGACTTTTGAACATGTTTGGTAGTATATATAGTTGTATATATATATATGTGATCGTGTTACAAAAAGTATATTAAAGCTGAATATGTGGGGGCATGACAGGAGTTCTGATAATTGAAAGTTTGTCTATGTGACATTACACAGGAATCTACTGTAATTTGAATGGTGACTTTGTTAATTAGATGACGAATGTATCAGACTGTTTATTATTCGACCATTAATTATAATTCAGGTTTTGATCACATGGATCTAAGTTATAAGATAATGTTGATTTTCACATCCAAATTATCTGTTACATATGTTTAATTCTGGTGTAGAACTCTTTTTCAAATGAGGTAAATGTCACAGGAATGGATATGTAGGATATATCCTTAATAGAACTATTAAAATCATTTCTGTGTATAAGTACGTGGTGCCATTAACATGGTTAGTGTATTGCAATAGGAGACGTTTTACAGCTCTTTTGGTTAAGATCTTTTAAATTCAAGGATAATAAACCCCAATTGGGCTCCGTAAATGGACAATATTTTCCTATGTGTAGAATAGATCTATACTTGCACAGTCTTAACTAAGAATAGTTATAAATAGCATAGATATTAATGTAGGAAGTGATGTCCCGCAATACTTGTACCTGTACCTGGAGAACATCTGTTAGTGAATCACTTTTAACTATATAACTGTATACATGTTGTGAATTATTTATTATTATACTACAATGTAGTTCCTATGTTTATCTTAAGTAAGGTGATACCTGTTGAATAGATTTGTTAAGTTCAATAGTAGATATAGTTTCTTATTATGGTTAAAAAGTCAACATAGCTAGGCATGTTTTTGATTTATCAAAAATAGAAAAATTGTTGGAAACTTTACCGTATTCTGTACCCAATAACTTTGTGAAAAGATATATTTCAGAGAAGTGATACAGACACACTAAAATAATAAAATTAAAAAATAAAGATATTAGTATACTTGCATTGAAAACAGAAAAACAAACAAAGTATTTTTGGTTTCTGATTTAAAATGGAAACACATTCCTAAAGAGGGTTTTTATCAAGTGACCCCTTCTGTGATGTGAAGGACACTGTGCCCTAACTGGTTGAAAATCACATCATACACAAAGATAATTATTATCAAGTGTTTATTATTGGTTTAAAATAACAACGATTTGGAGCAAATGATGTACAAATATGTATAGTTACTAAAGGCAATATAATTATGTTTTGATATTTCAATCTTAATTATCTATGCTTTACTGAGTTATCAAGTCTATAACAGAAATAAGTTTAAAGATATTAAAGGTTATTATAGTCGGGACACAGAAGTAAGTTAAAGATATTACAGGCTATAGTCAGACAGAAGTTAATTAGGATACAGTATTATGTAGTTACACTAAATTGTTTATTCCAAGGGAGCTAACCTAAGAACAGAGAAAACCACACAATTTGTTTTTGAGGAAATAAACATTTGATATTACATTTTGTATATATTGTTGTACAATTTTATGTGATATTTATATAAAGAGAATTTCTGTAATCAATTTTGTTTTGTTGTGGTTTTTGTATTACGAAGTTTCTTGAATTCAAGGAAAACTATTAAATATATATATACACAAAATGTATCAAATTTATCAGAATTGTTCAACTGGTAAAAAAAAACCAAAATTTTGATAGAACAATCGATGGTGTGTTCAGGTGACGAAGAAGATATATTCTAAAACTATACTGATTTTGTTAAAAATAATTAAAAACAAGAGATCCCAGAGGGATCTTGGCGCCCACCATTGAATGTTCTTCATAGGTTCCATGTCAGATTGATCTTTTCTCTACTTTTCTCTTCTTCTAAGTCTTACTAATCTGTGTAAATTCAGAAGAAGCCTCTAGTACTTTTCAACAAGGGAAACCTATATATAAAATTTAAGATTAAGGCACCAAGGGGAACCTATATATGGAATTTGAGAAAGATTCCTTCCGTACTCTCTGAGAAATAGCGATAACAAACTTCAATTGTCGAAATCCAAGATGGCCACCTGTCGGCCATGTTGTTTTCCGATTGGTCTCAAAATGCAATATGCATAACTAGACGCCAAGGGGAACATACATATGAAATTTCAGGAAGATCCCTTCATTAGTTTCTTAGAAATAGCGATAACAAACTTCAATTGTCAAAATCCAAGATGGCTGCCTGTCGGCCATGTTGTTTTCTGATTAGTCTCAAAATGCAATATGCATAACAAAGCATCAAGGGGAACTTACATATGAAATTTCAGGAAGATCCCTTTATCAGTTTCTTAGAAATAGCAATAACAAGTTTCAATTTTCGAAATCCAAGATGGATGCCTGTCGGCCATGTTGTTTTCCGATTAGTCTCAAAATACAATATGCATAACTAAGCACCAAGAGGAACCTACATATGAAATTTCAGGAAGATCCCTTTAACTCTTTCTTAGAAATAGCGATAACAAACTTCAATTGTCGAAATCCAAGATGGCTACCTGTCGGCCATGTTGTTTTCTGATTGGTCTCAAAATGCAATATGCAAAACTAGACACCGAGGGGAACCTACATATGAAATTTCAGGAAGATCCCTTCATTAGTTTCTTAGAAATAGCGATAACAAACTTCAATATTCAAAATCCAAGATGGCTGCCTGTCGGCCATGTTGTTTTCCGATTGGTCTCAAAATGCAATATGCATAACTAAGCATCAAGGGAAACCTACATATGAAATTTGAGAAAGATCCCTTCAGTATTTTCTCAGAAATAGCGATAACAAACTTCAATTGTCAAAATCCAAGATGGCTGCCTGTCGGCCATGTTGTTTTCTGATTGGTCTCAAAATGTAATATGCATAACAAGGCACCAATAGGAACTTACATATGAAATTTGAGAAAGATCTCTTCAGTGCTTTTTGAGAATTAGCGATAACAAACTTCAATTGTCAAAATCCAAGATGGCTGCCTGTCGGCCATGTTGTTTTCTGATTAGTCTCAAAATGCAATATGCATAACAAAGCATCAAGGGGAACTTACATATGAAATTTCAGGAAGATCCCTTTATCAGTTTCTTAGAAATAGCAATAACAAGTTTCAATTTTCGAAATCCAAGATGGATGCCTGTCGGCCATGTTGTTTTCCGATTAGTCTCAAAATACAATATGCATAACTAAGCACCAAGAGGAACCTACATATGAAATTTCAGGAAGATCCCTTTAACTCTTTCTTAGAAATAGCGATAACAAACTTCAATTGTCGAAATCCAAGATGGCTACCTGTCGGCCATGTTGTTTTCTGATTGGTCTCAAAATGCAATATGCAAAACTAGACACCGAGGGGAACCTACATATGAAATTTCAGGAAGATCCCTTCATTAGTTTCTTAGAAATAGCGATAACAAACTTCAATATTCAAAATCCAAGATGGCTGCCTGTCGGCCATGTTGTTTTCCGATTGGTCTCAAAATGCAATATGCATAACTAAGCATCAAGGGAAACCTACATATGAAATTTGAGAAAGATCCCTTCAGTATTTTCTCAGAAATAGCGATAACAAACTTCAATTGTCAAAATCCAAGATGGCTGCCTGTCGGCCATGTTGTTTTCTGATTGGTCTCAAAATGTAATATGCATAACAAGGCACCAATAGGAACTTACATATGAAATTTGAGAAAGATCTCTTCAGTGCTTTTTGAGAATTAGCGATAACAAACTTCAATTGTCAAAATCCAAGATGGCTGCCTGTCGGCCATGTTGTTTTCTGATTGGTGTCAAAATACAATATGCATAACTAGGCACCAAGGGGAACCTACATATGAGATTTGAGAAAGATCCCTTCAGTACTTTCTCAGAAATAGCGATAACAAACTTCAATTGTCAAAATCCAAGATGGCTGCCTGTCGGCCATGTTGCTTATCGATTGGTCTCAAAATGCAATATGCATAACCAAGCACCAAGGGGAACCTACAAATGAAATTTGAGAAAGATCCCTTCTGTACTTTCTCAGAAATAGCGATAACAAACTTCATTGTCAAAATCCAAGATGGCTGCCTGTCGGCCATGTTGTTTTCCGATTGGTCACAAAATGCAATATGCATAACTAGGCACCAAGGGGAACCTACATATGAAATTTGAGAAAGATCCCTTCAGTACTTTCTGAGGATTAGCGATAACAAGAATTGTTTACGGACGGACTGAGGGACGGACGGACGACGGACCATGGACGCAGGGCGATTTGAATAGCCCACCATCTGATGATGGTGGGCTAAAAAACTAGAGAGAACAACATTAGAATTGACTTATTATATAACTTATAAGCTTGGTTACAGCATTATAATTTTACTAGAAATTGCTTTTACCTTTCATCCAAAATGCTCAGGAAACCTGAAAGGCAAAATGATGTGCTTATGCTGTGATGTAGTGTACTGGCCATACATTCTGTGTCAATATATTCATTCAAATGAATCCATATTCAAGATGACAGAGGCCATCTTTATTGAAACACTAAAATGCCATCTTCTCAATAACTGAAAGAACTCGGCTCATGCTACTGATATTAAGATTATCTTGTATGAAGCACAAATTAAAAAGTTTGCAAAAAGAAATGACCTTGGGCCATATTAAAGGTCACAAAGTCAATGTTACCAAAGCGCTTATATTTCATCTTCTTGATACCTGAAAGCCATACAATCATCTTTCACTTGTAGGTTCTTGGTATAAGTCCTGACAAAGTTTACTAAAAGAGATAACCCTAATGTTAACCTGACCATTCCCAAGGTTACACGAGTCATATTTGTTCAAACAACTTCTTCTGGTTAATGAAAGACCAAGAATCATGCAATATATAATTAGAATTATACCTGTGATTTGTGCTCCTCCATGATACACAGAGGTTAATCTAGACCATTTTTACTACCGAAATTAGGTAGTATTCCTCACTGATGATGTTTTCCCTTCTGAATAAAAACAAATTCCTCATCAAGAAAAAATCCCATAAAATAGGGGAATGGTCCCTCAAATTGTGATGAAATATGTAAGAATTATAGCAAAGAATAGCTGTAGGAAGTTAAAGTTTAAAGAATGATTCAAGACATTACAGCCCTTCATTTCCCTAATTCCCTAAATTTCATAATGGTTAGTATTCCACAAATCCTAGATTAACCCCTTACACTGCAATAAAATTGTATTTTGATTAAATTGAAGAATCGACATGATACTTGATTAGTAGGTATCTGGTCTGAAGTTTGTGAAAAGAAACATCTTTCACCTATATTCAAGATTACCACAGGGTCAACTTATTTAATCATCCAAAGGACAGACTTATACTGATATTTCACCTGTGCCTTTCTTATGTAACAATACAAAGAATGATGCTGCAAGTACAAAAAATTGCATCCTTTCACGGCCAATAATCAAACAGTTTTCTTCTTTAGATATTTTGATGTATATAGATCACAACTAAATGCGTTTTCAGGGGTTTTGTGGGCCAAAAGTGGTCCATAAGCTAATTAAATTCCCGAAGTTCCCCCTAGAACAGTTTATCTTAAACTCAAAATACAAACGATAAAACAGGAATAGAGAGAAGCAAGCAATCCTTTGTACAACACAGTATTGCGAGAAAACCTCTGTAATCCGGACATTTTGTCATCTACGCTTAATTCATATCAGAGGTTAAAACAGGAAATTCTTATCTTATCTATAGGAAATTAACTTGTCACCTATTGAATTAATAACAGTCTGTTTAAATTGACTGTCCTAAACAAGAGACGCATAGGGCCTATATCACAATACGAGATATTTACGTCGGTCCCCGAACGCATCCGGTGTTATTTGTTGTGTAGGAATTTCACCCGACACCGCAGAAAGTCTTTGTTTACTTCCGGTCGTGGTTCGTCTGTAATTTATGTCTATTTGTATTTATTCTGTAGACGTCCTCAGTCATCCAGCGTCTCGGACAGGAATGTGTGACACGTGTTTACAGTTTTATACATGTGCTATCTCTACAACTCACGTTTCGCATGGCTTACATTGACATGTTTACCTGTCTGCGGTGAAACGCCGGTAAACAGGTAAAAGTGTCCAACAGCTGTCAACGCTTGATGGAAAACAACAGGTGCTCGCCGTGAACAGTCGTGAAAACGAAGATGAATCTGTCGACAGTGAACGTATTGTCATATTTGACGACAATTTATTTGTTAATTTTCGTTAAAAGTGATACTTTTCCGTTTAAATTTGAACATGTAACAATTTTGGACAAAAATGCACTGGACGAATTCAGAAACTCAGCGAATGTGCGTGCTGTGTATTATTTTAAACGCGGTAAGTTTTTCTTTTTTTTTCGTGTTGTTTAATTAGTATTTCAGCATATGATAATATGTAGTTCAACTAAGTATTACAATTCTTGTGATGGGTACATTGCATTGATGTAAACTGTTTTCTAAATTAGATTTTTTTAAATTATATAAATTGTAAAACAATAAATATTGTATCTTAATAGACATATATAAACATAATTAACTGCTGTACACATATTAACCAATGATTGATTATCAGAAAATTAAGTTAATTAACAGATGTCCTTGATGCATGGTTCTGTTATGGCTCATTGATTGGAAAATATCATTGGAACTGATTATTGGGGTGAGTGCCCATCTAGAGGTACAGGGTTCAAATCTGGGTTTGGAACATCTCCTGTAAGTGATGCATAATTTGTATATGTGATGATGATGATGAACTTATCAATTAGACACCTAGGATTAAGCAAATGCTAAGAGGATGAATTATCCTGAAGAACTCCTCCATCCTTTTTCCGGGACTAGAGGAAGGGTTGGGTAATTAAGGTATGGAGAGGTGGGTGGGGGTAGGGTGTAGGGAGAGGGATAAGCAGGTGGCAACCATCTCAATAGGTAATTGAAAGCTTACCTGGAGTTTGCTGGTTCCTCAGATTCAAATTTCAGCTTTACATCTATCAACATTGTAAGCACGCAAGAGTCTATAGCATGATACCTTTTTTCTTTCTTTCCCCTATTTTAACAACAGAATTTTTTCAATGTTAAACACCATTGACTTGTGAAGTTGTATGTCTGTATAATCATTTTCAAAGTAAACAAGATTGTATGACATATATATATGAATGTTTATTTACTTTGAGTAGTACAGTAGTAGCTATATAATAGACCAGGGACAGGGAAGTCATTCATTTTTTGTCAATTCATCAATTTTCTGTCACTGACAGAAGTGCACCTTCTGTGTATTTACCAGTTTTCCCGTTGAATGTTTTTTGCCTAACAATTCAATAACAATGATGAATCGACATTTAATTAATTTTTAAAAATGTTATTTTCCTTGTCCAATGATATTGTGCTCCTACTTCCTGGTATAGGCTCATGGTATAAGTGTTCCTGGTTCAAGTAATTAGCTGTTCTATGGGGCCGGCTGGAGTGATTATACACAGTATTACAGTTGATTTGACTCCTTGGGCTCAAGCTTCTCCCCAATCATACCATGCACTTCCCACATTCCCCGACCTCACCTGATCACTTTACCTAACTCCCAAGCCCCTCCCCCAACATTCTAAAACATGTGAAAATATGTGAACTTTTGACCTTTTACCTGAATTACCCCACAGTATTTATAATATCTTATCATTTTAATATAACTTGCCTCAAGATGTGTTTATATGTAATTATCCCCCACAAAATTTGACCGTCCGAGGGGCTTCTTTGTCCTACAACTTCAAAACAGTTCCACTTTACTCCACAAAACTTTCTATATGTATCAGGGTAGTGCTCAAGTTGTGCCTTTTTGCTATTGACGACATTTCATTTTCTGTTACCATAGAAACATAGTCAAAAACACAAAATTACTCTTTATTTTCCTTTCCGAGCTACAACATCAAAATTACTCTTTATTTTCCTTTCCGGGCTACAACATCCTAGCATTTCCACTCATGATCAACTTCACAAAACTTTCTGTATGTATAAGGTTAGTGCCCTAGTTGTAGGTGAAACGCACATAGGATCTACAATATGATATAAACTATTACTATAAGGTTGATAAATATATGTGTCATATTTGGGTTTTCATAACAACAGCAGGGCGCATGCGATTATTCCACAAATTGCGGCTCCTTGTTAATTAATTTGTGTTAATTTCAAGGTAATAACATACAATATAAGAATGACCAGTCACCTAGAATATTGTAATGAAATTCCTTAGCATATATTAGCAGTACAAACAGGTAGGCTTGTTGACCTCTGTATTTATGTCCCCAGTATACCTATTTATCTCGCTGTCACACAACTGACTGGATGACTTTTACAGTCTTAGGTCATGAGTTGTCATATTTTATAGTGGAAAATATTCCTGTAGTGGCTATAAACTATTCCTGTTGTCATTTTTAAAATTCCTTTATTCCCAAAGTCGGCTATAAGATATTCCAGCGGTTAGTTATAAAATACATGTTTTCCCAAGGTCAGCTATAAAATATTTAAGTGGTCAGTTATAAAATAAATGTAATGCCAAGCTCAGCTATAAAACTATTCAAGTGGTCAGTTATAAAATAAATGTATTCCCAAGTTCCACTACAGAATATTCCCGAATTTGGCTTAGGACTGTACAGACCTTAATTTATTATTCTATTGTTTTGAATCACCAGGATGACAAGGGTTATATATATACTTGTCCAGTACCATGTGGATGATTGTCTATCAAGTTCAAGTTTGTTTTAATAAATCACTTTAATTTGAGCAACATTCATGATCACATGAATCAAATGTGTTAAAAAATTTACAATGTTTTGGGCCAGTACCATGCTGTGTGGAAGAATTGCAATTTAAAAAAAAAAAAAAAATAGCCTTGGCCCATTCTGAAGGTCACAGGGGTCAATTTTGTGAAAATCTTGATGCTTTAAGTGATATCCTATGTGCTACCCCAAGTCGGAATTAGGCATGCTCCTGTATGTTGTTTAGTGAGGTAGTCACCAACTACTACAAGGAGACCCCCCCCCCTCAAAATGACCCTGTCTGTTCACGGTGCAATAAACCAATAAACGAACAAACTTCACCCCCATTACCACCCCTCAAAAGTCTGAACTTTGAATTTTATCTTTTTAGGTGCATAAATAATTAATTGCATCCCAAACTATTTCTAACAGACTCTACTCTTTCCCTATATTTTGCATCTAACTTTTGGTCCTGTAAGCAATCATATTTAGGACACTGTTACATGCATTAATATATTTCATTAATTGGAGTTAATTATTTCTAGTGGGTGCCATTTTACGCATTTTTGTGAGAAGTAGTGTATATGATGATATCTTTAATTTATTATCAGGGAATTTTTTTTTTTTTTTATATAATAAGTAAAAATATATATGAATAGTTAGGATTCATTTTACTTATGATGTACATTACACTATGTAACAAAACCACATATCTTGGTTGGTGTGATAAAATCTTCCAGCAGGAGCGTCTCTCTAGTGAGAAACAGGTAGCTAACGATAAATGTTTTTTTTTGTTGTGACCTTGTCTGATTAAACAGCCTAGAACATACTTGTGTGTACAGGGAGACAGTTATTGTTTTATATCAGTACACGGTGTGGAGTATAGAGTATTTCCTGGTAAAAAGGAACTACATCGTCTGTACAACGTGTTATACAAGGACGTGTCAGCAATATCTGACTTGTTATGTATTTTTTTTTTTGTTCCTAGATCAGATAATACAAGTTTCCTCTTGACTCCCATCATTGGCTGCTTATTGACAAAAAATCTGTTTTTAAGATGAAGGAGACTCATCAGACTTTCTGTCGATAGGCAAGTGGCAGAGGAAACTCTAGTTATACACATTTAGATAAATTTATGTAATGGTAAAAACTGGAAAAAAAATTATGAAAATGTCATTATATGGCTCGCACGTCCCCGCTTCTCAAAGTCTGTATATGTAAACTGTGGAGAAATTCAGAATCTAAAATGTGTGTTACAATGGCCATGCATGGATCGGATGTATACATAAATTAAGTTCAACCCCAGCTAAACAGTAAACTGTAACATTGTACAATTAATTAACAAAGTCCAATTAATGGTAAACTTTGGATGATTAATCCAGAATCTGTAATGTGTGTATCGATGGCCATACATATATATATATAAGTACAGAGGAATTAGGCTCCAACCCTGGAGAGCTTCAACATTGTACAATTACTTGGAGCATTAATTCATATTGTCCTGTATCTAGACTTTTTCAAATAAAATGTAATAATCAATCATCATCACAGCTTAGTTCTGGTATCTAGTCATTTTGATTGACCATGCAGATCTGAGGGTTCATTGAAGATTTGCCATACAGTAGGTCCTAAAACAAGTGTTGAAATTACTGGTGACATGTCACAATTAACATAGAAAGTCCTATACAGGGAAATGTGTTATGTCTCATATTTCTTGAAATACAAACAAAGGAATTAAAGGACGTGATGGGGTAGGGTAAGAGTAGTCAATAATGTGTATCAAATATCATCACTTAATAATGATGTTTAACTTCATATTATGTTCTTTATATAAATAGTTCTTTGTGGAAACCCTTGTATTGAAGTACTTTGGAGGCTTATTAGTAGAGGAGACTGGAAAAAACATGTTAGAAATTTTAATTGATTTCTCCACATGTAGGAAGCTTCAGTCTTGTTCACTCCATGTTGGAAATTTGAATCTTGTTCACCCATGAAAATGTCAATCTTGTTACTCCATTTTGGAAATCTCACCCATTTTCTCCCTATTGGTCTGGTTGGGGTTTTATCACCATTAAATGATAAGATGAAGTCACTTCTTCTAGCAAACAGTGATCTGTAAGTTTAGCCTCAAAGTTTTTGTCAAGCTATTGGAGATATTTGTGATATCCGAGTACTTAGACTATTTATAGTGTTATAGTATTACTGAGAAATTAAACATAGGATAGCATTACTTCGAGGGTAAACAGAAAATTTAATTGCCATACTACACTGTTGACTTGGTCAGTAAGCAGAGAGGTTTACCTTATAGAGGTGACTGATCATGTCCTTATTAGATATCATTTATATCTTGTGTCTATTTCACATACAACATATAAAGTCTGATATTGATTGTCAAAACACAGTTAGTCTGTACATGTCTACCATGTATTGTTACAAGTGTGTACATGTAAAATGTTGTAGCTTGATTTGCTTAAATCAATAATTGAAAAAAAGATCGTGTCTACCTTTCGGATGATTTGAACTGGCTCTATACTTCCTCACACACACACAAGCAATAATATTCCACCTTTCAATATCCTCCCTCTTCCCCTAATGAAGCCACTTCCTAATAATTACCTTCGTTATGATATCAATAAATCCCCCACTAGGTGGTATTGTGTCCATCCATCCCGGTTTTTCAATATTTCTGCACTTTATCTTCTTTGGGCTCTATCTCCTACACTACTTGTCACTGAAATTTCCTACTTGGGGCTTGAGTTCATCTTGATGAGGCAACATGTATCAAAGTACCAAAAGTAGATCACTCTGACCTTTATTTTGACCTTTGACCTAAATCCAAAAATTGTTTCTTTAGGCTGTATGTCTGAAACTACTTGCCACTTTGACTTCTTACATGGGGCATCTGTTCACATTCTACATGTAAGCGAGGCGATGTGTTATGCACCAAAAAAGAGGTCACTCTGACCTATATTTTGACCTTTGACCTACATCAAGGAAAAAGTTTTCTGAACTTTACTCTTATATACGTCCAACATGTACTACTTGTCACTGGAACTTTATATTGCAGAAAATAATCATTTTCTATTTTTTAATTCCTTTCCAGATATGGCACGACTTAGAACCTTCATGAAAGAATATGAAAAATCAGCTGAGTTTCTGGAAGTGTACGGAGTCAAGTTTGGAGTGGTGAGTTTCTATACTTATAACTCAATTTCATTAATGTACAATACTCATTCTATCCAAACACCCAAAACTAATATTCAACAATGACATAAGATGTTTTACCTTTATACTTAGTAACATATTCACCTTAACTCTCAATATATATAAACACATACATGTACAATATACCTAATTAACAATGTAGTGTAATTAAGATAAAGCTTCCTTCTCTCACTTGTACCTCATAACAAATACAAAGTGTACACCTGAGCTCTATTACATACAAAGTGTACACCTGAGCTATATAACATACACAGTGTACATCTCAGCTCTATTACATACAAAGTGTACATCTCAGCTCTATTACATACAAAGTGTACACCTCAGCTCTATAACATACAAAGTGTACACCTGAGCTATATTACATACACAGTGTACACCTGAGCTCTATAACATACACAGTGTACACCTGAGCTATATTACATACACAGTGTACACCTGAGCTATATTATAAACAAAGTGTACACCTGAGCTATATTACATACAAAGTGTACACCTGAGCTATATTATAAACAAAGTGTACACCTGAGCTATATTATATACAAAGTGTACACCTCAGCTCTCTTACATACAAAGTGTACACCTGAGCTCTATAACATACACATTGTACACCTGAGCTATATTACATACACAGTGTACACCTGAGCTATATTACATACAAAGTGTACACCTGAGATATATTATATACAAAGTGTACACCTGAGCTATATTATATACAAAGTATACACCTGAGCTCTCTTACATACAAATTGTACACCTGAGCTATATTATATACAAATTGTACACTTGAGCTCTCTTTCATACAAAGTGTACACCTGAGCTCTCTTACATACAAAGTGTACACCTGAGCTCTATAACAAACAAAGTATACACCTGAGCTCTCTTGAATACAAATTGTACTACACCTGAGCTATATTACATACACAGTGTACACCTGAGCTATATTACATACAAAGTGTACACCTGAGATATATTATATACAAAGTGTACACCTGAGCTATATTATATACAAAGTATACACCTGAGCTCTCTTACATACAAATTGTACACCTGAGCTATATTATATACAAATTGTACACTTGAGCTCTCTTTCATACAAAGTATACACCTGAGCTCTCTTAAATACAAAGTGTACACCTGAGCTCTCTTAAATACAAAGTGTACACCTGAGCTCTATAACAAACAAAGTGTACACCTGAGCTTTCTTAAATACAAAGTGTACACCTGAGCTCTCTTAAATACAAAGTGTACACCTGAGCTCTCTTAAATACAAAGTGAACACCTGAGCTCTATAACAAACAAAGTGTACACCCGAGCTCTCTTAAATACAAAGTGTACACCTGAGCTCTCTTAAATACAAAGTGTACACCTGAGCTCTCTTAAATACAAAGTGTACACCTGAGCTCTCTTAAATACAAAGTATACACCTGAGCTCTCTTAAATACAAAGTATACACCTGAGCTCTCTTAAATACAAAGTGTACACCTGAGCTCTCTTAAATACAAAGTATACACCTGAGCTCTCTTAAATACAAAGTGTACACCTGAGCTCTCTTAAATACAAAGTATACACCTGAGCTCTCTTAAATACAAAGTGTACACCTGAGCTCTCTTAAATACAAAGTGTACACCTGAGCTCCATAACATACAAAGTGTACACCTGAGCCCTGTATGGATCTTTCTCAAATTTTATATGTAGGATGCCCTGGTCCCTATACCTAGTTGTGCATATTGAATTTTGAGATTGATTGGAAGCAAAATGTCCATCTTAATGCTTTTGTTCTGTTGTCAGTATGACTGCCGTTCACAGCCAGTCGAGGAGGAGGTGTGTGGGACGGATACGGTAGAACATAACATCTACACCTACAGACAGGGCGCTACACTTCTACAACTCGAGCTTCAGACCATGTTTGATGTCAATTCTATCATGTCCAACATTCTACAGTAAATATGTTTATAAAGTCACATCCATAATGCTGTGTTTCCCTGTACTTGAGGCCTGTAGACCACCTATTATAGCTGCCCTGTTAGTAATTTTCACGTATTATTAGCCTGATTCCTTTTACATGTCAGAAATATAAATCATTTTTTAGTCATCACATTGGAAAGTTTTAATGCTCCCTAGTCATGTGTGTTGTGGATACAGCTAGCCCCGTAGTTTGTCTACTTAAGAATCTTAACCCTGGCCAATCCGTCGGAGCCAACAATAATGATTAAACACAAAAAGAATATGTTTTATAACTGTTAATTTGATGAACTATAAGTTTAATGAAACAGTTTAAAAAGATTTTTTTTAACAATTTTCTGAACAGATTAGTACTTTTGAGGGAAGTACCAATTCTACAGAGGCGAGAGGAAAGGGAAGATTTTGAGTACAGAAACAGAGGAGTAAGGGACATCATATTCACATTCCAGAAAGCTATAGGGACTTATGGTGAGTACACAAGCTATAGGGACGTATGGTGAGTACACAAGCTATAGGGACGTATGGTGAGTACACAAGCTATAGGGACATACAGTGAGTGTGGGCATTTTGAAATTCAGCTTAAATATTCAACACTTACTCTTCTTCGTATGGGACAGGTAAGGTGCTGCCCCCATTGCATGATTGTAAGAGGCAACTAAATTTGGAATCTTAACTTGTCTCTTCCTTTTAGCCCACCATCTGACGATATTGGGCTATTCAAATCGCCCAAAACCAATGTCCATCTGTCTGTCCCTCCATAAACAATACTTGCTATCGGTATTTCTCAGTACTGAAGGGATCTTTCTCAAATTTCATATGTAGGTTTCCCTTGGTCCCTAGTTGTGTATATTACATTTTGGGACCGATCAGAAAACAACATGGCAGACAGGCAGCCATCTTGGGTTTTAATAATTGCAGGTTGCTCCTGCTTTATCGTGTTATATAAAGTTATCAAATGTTCAGAAAGATGAGTGAAAGAAGGGAAAAGAAGAGAAAAGATCAGGCTTTCATTTGATTTGATGGATCATTCGGTGGTGGGTGCCAAGATCCACCTGGATTTCTTTTTCATAATCCTCAGAATTTGTTAGAAGCAAATTGATGTTGACAGTAGTTTACAATGGAGACATTTTGAGTAACAACTGTGAAATCCATGTTTTTGTTTCAGAACATCGGATATTTATGGAGGTAGCTTATGCCTACTCTGACAATTTCCAGTTTGCCTTGTCCACAAGTAAACAGTCTTTACAAAACTTCGAGTAAGTATTCTCGTCCTGTTCAAAGGTATTTGTTTAATGATTACATTATGTAATTACAATCAATGATTATAACTACAACCCTGACAAGATCTACATTAATGTTGTTGTAATCTGTATTAGATCTACACTAATGTTTTCGTAATCTGTCTTAATGATGTTTCAGTGACATGGCCACGGACGACTCGGTGATCTGGGTACTACAGTGTAAGGACAGTAAAAAGGTGGATCCCTGTCCCAAGATACGTTACTATGGCTACATGGACCTTGCCTCACTAGCCCAGTTTGTCAGGGCCCTCACATTTCCTAAACAAGTGAGTTGTAGTAAATCTGGATTGTTATGGGGGCCTGTTTTAGGAGGTTTTTCAGGGTCCATATCAGAAAGATTTGGAGGAGTCATGTCATAAAAAAGATAATTAAAAAAAAAAACTTTAATGGGAAAGTGGGGAAATATGAAAAATATATTTCGTGTCACTATAAGCTGTCATAATTAATTTGTCTTTATCGTTGTAGTTTGACATTCCTTTGGAGGGAACCACTTCACCGTATGCACAAACAGACAGCTTAAACGTGATATACATGTACTATAAAACTGATAGTCGCAGCACTGTGATGGATATCGCCGGCAAACTGGCCAAGAAATATCGGGGTATATATGGAGTGGTCACTGTTGACATGTAAGTCATGGTTTACTGAAAGCTTGATCATTATATCTGTCTGTTTGGGAAAACTCAAGAGTAGACATGACTTAGATCTATAGATGTTAAATTTCAATTGGATCCTTAGGATCTCCCATTACTTTACTTTAGTTTTCATATCAAACAACACGAATACATTTACTCTGTATAACATAATATGGTGCTTATAAAGCTGAGACACATGGAAATGTTTGTATATCAGAGAAAGAAGTTAAGTTATAGGATTGTAATGATTTCTATAGACATTTCTCTATTTCACCAGGGCTAAGATCCCACCTGATGTTAAGTCTGTCTCCCATACATCAGTATAAAGACACTAGGCTGCCCAATAATATGCTAACAGACAAAAGAACACCACTTTTCAATGAAGTAGTATAATTATGTGAAAACTTCTAATTGGCAATTATCCTGTGAAATTGTTGCATTACATGTATTAAAAAGCAAAATTATTCCACAGTGAAGCTGCTGAACCCCCATATCCTTTTAAGGGAGAGACACCTGCTGTGGGAATTCTTATTGAAGGGGAGGTAAGTTGTCAACAATTCTGTGCTTCAGTCAGGGGCCAAGTTCAGACCAGTTTTCTGTTAAAGTCTTTTTAGTTCAGTTCAGTTCTTTATTACTTTAAACCATTTGGTTTATCAGTACAGTGCATATATATACAGTGCAGACAGGAAAAACAATACCATATGTACAGACACACAACGCACTCCCAGCGTACACGTTTGTATAGTGTAGAGAGACATCTCACATAATTATCCTCGATACAATATGTTCTCACATTAAGTTTCTATGTCACACATATTTCAATATTCCCACCTTACACTATACGTTACTTACTTAATTTCTATGTCACACACAACGTTATAATATTCTCAATTTACATTTATACGTTACTTACTTAATTTTTCATTATTGTTCACACAATATATTTATACTTTCCTTACAATACATTCATTCATCATACTCCATTATATTTAAACGTTAATCAATTTACATTCACTAATGTTCTTATATTACATCTACTCGTTTCTCACCTTACATTCATTAACCATCTCACAATACATTGAGACGTTACATTATATTATCTAATCTAATTATCATATTTAATACAACCACTGCTTCGATACTACATTAATATTATTACGATATAAGACCAATTGTGCTCAACTCTCTCGCTTTTTGTTGCTCAAGTTTTAAAACAAGGCAATGTCGGTGTTATCAGAATAATTAGCTTGTGTGATAACTAATTTGAAGATAATAAAAGCACATTCTAATTAATATTTACAGGTATCACCAGTTTTCTTTGAAGAGGAGGTGACAGAAGGAAATATATTTAAGTTTGTATCAAAAACTGCTGAGAATTACAATAACATGATGGCAGTCGGTGAGGGCGAGGATCTCTCCCCTACAGCAGATGGACAAGAAATCCAATCAATGTCCGGTGGAGACTCAGACCTTAACCCATTCGATGAATCAGAAATTTTAGCAGGTTGTACTAAATAGTTTACGAACAAATCAATACCACCATTATAAATACATGTAGTAACACATACAGTCAATGAAATATAAAACTGCACCATGGCCATACAGCTAAATATAAAGTTCATTCCAGTTCTTATATTACAAATAGACATTTGTATACAGATGAGAATTGTGATATGTGTCTGTCCCTGTATCCATACACACATGTGTCTGTCCCTGTATCCATACACACGTGTGTCCGTCCCTGTATCCATACACACGTGTGCCTGTCCCTGTATCCATACACACGTGTGTCTGTCCCTGTATCCATACACATGTGTGTCTGTCCCTGTATCCATACACATGGGTGTCTGTCCTTATATCCATACACACCTGTGTCTGTCCCTGTATCCATACACATGTGTGTCTGTCCCTGTATCCACACACACGTGTGTCTGTCCCTGTATCCATACACACATGTGTCTGTCCCTGTATCCATACACATGTGTGTCTGTCCCTGTATCCATACACATGTGTGTCTGTCCCTGTATCCACACACGTGTGTATGTCCCTGTATCCATACACATGTGTATCTGTCCCTGTATCCATACACATGTGTCTGTCCCTGTATCCATACACACGTGTCTGTCCCAGTATCCATACACATGTGTCTGTCCCTGTAACCATACACACGTGTCTGTCCCAGTATCCATACACATGTGTCTGTCCCTGTAACCATACACGTGTGTCTGTCCCTGTATCCATACACACGTGTCTGTCCCTGTATCCATACACACGTGTGTCTGTCCCTGTATCCATACACATGTGTCTGTCCCTGTATCCATACACACGTGTGTCTGTCCCTGTATCCATACACACGTGTGTCTGTCCCTGTATCCATACACATGTGTGTCTGTCCCTGTATCCATACACATGTGTCTGTCCCTGTATCCATACACACGTGTGTCTGTCCCTGTATCCATACACACGTGTGTCTGTCCCTGTATCCATACACACGTGTGTCTGTCCCTGTATCCATACACACATGTTTCTGTCCCTGTATCCATACACACGTGTGTCTGTCCCTGTATCCATACACACGTGTGTCTGTCCCTGTATCCATACACATGTGTCTGTCCCTGTATCCATACACACGTGTGTCTGTCCCTGTATCCATACACACGTGTGTCTGTCCCTTTATCCATACACATGTGTGTCTGTCCCTGTATCCATACACACGTGTGTCTGTCCCTGTATCCATACACACGTGTGTCTGTCCCTGTATCCATACACACGTGTGTCTCTCCCTGTATCCATACACACATGTGTCTCTCCCTGTATCCATACACACATGTTTCTGTCCCTGTATCCATACACACGTGTGTCTGTCCCTGTATCCATACACACGTGTGTCTGTCCCTGTATCCATACACATGTGTCTGTCCCTGTATCCATACACACTTGTGTCTGTCCCTGTATCCATACACACGTGTGTCTGTCCCTGTATCCATACACACGTGTGTCTGTCCCTGTATCCATACACACATGTTTCTGTCCCTGTATCCATACACACGTGTGTCTGTCCCTGTATCCATACACACGTGTGTCTGTCCCTGTATCCATACACACATGTGTCTGTCCCTGTATCCATACACATGTGTGTCTGTCCCTGTATCAATACACATGTGTGTCTGTCCCTGTATCCACACACGTGTGTATGTCCCTGTATCCATACACATGTGTATCTGTCCCTGTATCCATACACATGTGTCTGTCCCTGTATCCATACACACGTGTCTGTCCCAGTATCCATACACATGTGTCTGTCCCTGTAACCATACACACGTGTCTGTCCCAGTATCCATACACATGTGTCTGTCCCTGTAACCATACACGTGTGTCTGTCCCTGTATCCATACACACGTGTCTGTCCCTGTATCCATACACACGTGTGTCTGTCCCTGTATCCATACACATGTGTCTGTCCCTGTATCCATACACACGTGTGTCTGTCCCTGTATCCATACACACGTGTGTCTGTCCCTTTATCCATACACATGTGTGTCTGTCCCTGTATCCATACACATGTGTCTGTCCCTGTATCCATACACACGTGTGTCTGTCCCTGTATCCATACACACGTGTGTCTGTCCCTGTATCCATACACACGTGTGTCTGTCCCTGTATCCATACACACATGTTTCTGTCCCTGTATCCATACACACGTGTGTCTGTCCCTGTATCCATACACACGTGTGTCTGTCCCTGTATCCATACACACATGTGTCTGTCCCTGTATCCATACACATGTGTGTCTGTCCCTGTATCCATACACATGTGTGTCTGTCCCTGTATCCACACACGTGTGTATGTCCCTGTATCCATACACATGTGTATCTGTCCCTGTATCCATACACATGTGTCTGTCCCTGTATCCATACACACGTGTCTGTCCCAGTATCCATACACATGTGTCTGTCCCTGTAACCATACACACGTGTCTGTCCCAGTATCCATACACATGTGTCTGTCCCTGTAACCATACACGTGTGTCTGTCCCTGTTTCCATACACACGTGTCTGTCCCTGTATCCATACACACGTGTGTCTGTCCCTGTATCCATACACGTGTGTCTGTCCCTGTATCCATACACACATGTTTCTGTCCCTGTATCCATACACACGTGTGTCTGTCCCTGTATCCATACACACGTGTGTCTGTCCCTGTATCCATACACACATGTGTCTGTCCCTGTATCCATACACATGTGTGTCTGTCCCTGTATCAATACACATGTGTGTCTGTCCCTGTATCCACACACGTGTGTATGTCCCTGTATCCATACACATGTGTATCTGTCCCTGTATCCATACACATGTGTCTGTCCCTGTATCCATACACACGTGTCTGTCCCAGTATCCATACACATGTGTCTGTCCCTGTAACCATACACACGTGTCTGTCCCAGTATCCATACACATGTGTCTGTCCCTGTAACCATACACGTGTGTCTGTCCCTGTATCCATACACACGTGTCTGTCCCTGTATCCATACACACGTGTGTCTGTCCCTGTATCCATACACATGTGTCTGTCCCTGTATCCATACACACGTGTGTCTGTCCCTGTATCCATACACACGTGTGTCTGTCCCTTTATCCATACACATGTGTGTCTGTCCCTGTATCCATACACATGTGTCTGTCCCTGTATCCATACACACGTGTGTCTGTCCCTGTATCCATACACACGTGTGTCTGTCCCTGTATCCATACACACGTGTGTCTGTCCCTGTATCCATACACACATGTTTCTGTCCCTGTATCCATACACACGTGTGTCTGTCCCTGTATCCATACACACGTGTGTCTGTCCCTGTATCCATACACACATGTGTCTGTCCCTGTATCCATACACATGTGTGTCTGTCCCTGTATCCATACACACGTGTGTCTGTCCCTGTATCCACACACGTGTGTATGTCCCTGTATCCATACACATGTGTATCTGTCCCTGTATCCATACACATGTGTCTGTCCCTGTATCCATACACACGTGTCTGTCCCAGTATCCATACACATGTGTCTGTCCCTGTAACCATACACACGTGTCTGTCCCAGTATCCATACACATGTGTCTGTCCCTGTAACCATACACGTGTGTCTGTCCCTGTTTCCATACACACGTGTCTGTCCCTGTATCCATACACACGTGTGTCTGTCCCTGTATCCATACACATGTGTCTGTCCCTGTATCCATACACACGTGTGTCTGTCCCTGTATCCATACACACGTGTGTCTGTCCCTTTATCCATACACATGTGTGTCTGTCCCTGTATCCATACACATGTGTCTGTCCCTGTATCCATACACACTTGTGTCTGTCCCTGTATCCATACACACGTGTGTCTGTCCCTGTATCCATACACACGTGTGTCTGTCCCTGTATCCATACACACATGTTTCTGTCCCTGTATCCATACACACGTGTGTCTGTCCCTGTATCCATACACACATGTGTCTCTCCCTGTATCCATACACATATGTGTCTGTCCCTGTATCCATACACACGTGTGTCCGTCCCTGTATCCATACACACATGTGTCTCTCCCTGTATCCATACACACGTGTGTCTGTCCCTGTATCCATACACACATGTTTCTGTCCCTGTATCCATACACACGTGTGTCTGTCCCTGTATCCATACACATGTGTGTCTGTCCCTGTATCCATACACATGGGTGTCTGTCCTTATATCCATACACATATGTGTTTGTCCCTGTATCCATACACATGTGTCTGTCCCTGTATCCATACACACGTGTTTCTCTCTGTATCCATACACATGTGTGTCTCTCTGTATCCATACATGTGTGTCTATGTGTCTATCTGTAGTATACATTTTTAAGGACAAGATATGAACCCTAGAACAGATTTCAGGTTGAAAAATGTGTAGATTTGAAATACATAGCTATGTTTAGATATTGTTCAGTGCCATTAGTAAGGGGAAAATTAATTTGTAAAATTGTTAATTTAGTCAACGTTTTGGTTAGTTATAGAAAACCATAAATGGTCAGTAATTAAAAATCACAACAACACTTATGATGAGTCATCAAACATCTGTGGAGGAATAGTTATCATGATCTTATTCTTTGTTGGCAGTGGAGACACAGGACGACCAGGTGGCAGAAGCTGTGTTTAACGCGAGGAAATCAGAGATGGATCTAACATTGGTGCCAAAACTAACCGATAAAACTTTCTCCAACACCATCCAACACAAGGATCTACTATTTATACTCTTCTACCTCCCATGTAAGTTACAATGACAACACAAGGATCTACTATTTATCCTCTACCTCCCATGTAAGTTACTATGACAACACAAGGATCTACTATTTATCCTCTACCTCCCGTGTAAGTTACAATGACGTCTACAACACAAGGATCTACTATTTATCCTCTACCTCCCGTGTAAGTTACAATGACGTCTACAACACAAGGATCTACTATTTATCCTCTACCTCCCATGTAAGTTACTATGACAACACAAGGATCTACTATTTATCCTCTACCTCCCATGTAAGTTACTATGACAACACAAGGATCTACTATTTATACTCTTCTACCTCCCATGTAAGTTACTATGACAACACAAGGATCTACTATTTATCCTCTACCTCCCGTGTAAGTTACAATGACGTCTACAACACAAGGATCTACTATTTATCCTCTACCTCCCATGTAAGTTACTATGACAACACAAGGATCTACTATTTATCCTCTACCTCCCATGTAAGTTACAATGACGTCTACAACACAAGGTTCTACTATTTATCCTCTACCTCCCGTGTAAGTTACAATGACGTCTACAACACAAGGATCTACTATTTATCCTCTACCTCCCGTGTAAGTTACAATGACGTCTACAACACAAGGATCTACTATTTATCCTCTACCTACCGTGTAAGTTACTATGACGTCTACAACACAAGGATCTACTATTTATCCTCTACCTCCCATGTAAGTTACTATGACAACACAAGGATCTACTATTTATTCTGTTCTACCTCCCGTGTAAGTTACAATGACATCTACAACACAAGGATCTACTATTTATCCTCTACCTCCCGTGTAAGTTACAATGACGTCTACAACACAAGGATCTACTATTTATACTCTACCTCCCATGTAAGTTACTATGACAACACAAGGATCTACTATTTATCCTCTACCTCCCGTGTAAGTTACAATGACGTCTACAACACAAGGATCTACTATTTATCCTCTACCTCCCGTGTAAGTTACTATGACGTCTACAACACAAGGATCTACTATTTATTCTGTTCTACCTCCCGTGTAAGTTACAATGACGTCTCCAACACAAGGATCTACTATTTATCCTCTACCTCCCATGTAAGTTACTATGACAACATAAGGATCTACTATTTATCCTCTACCTCCCGTGTAAGTTACTATGACAACACAAGGTTCTACTATTTATCCTCTACCTCCCGTGTAAGGTATAATGACGTCTCCAACACAAGGATCTACTATTTATACTCTTCTACCTCCCATGTAAGTTACTATGACAACACAAGGATCTACTATTTATCCTCTACCTCCCATGTAAGTTACTATGACAACACAAGGATCTACTATTTATACTCTTCTACCTCCCATGTAAGTTACTATGACAACACAAGGATCTACTATTTATCCTCTACCTCCCATGTAAGTTACTATGACAACACAAGGATCTACTATTTATACTCTTCTACCTCCCATGTAAGTTACTATGACAACACAAGGATCTACTATTTATCCTCTACCTCCCATGTAAGTTACTATGACAACACAAGGATCTACTATTTATCCTCTACCTCCCATGTAAGTTACTATGACAACACAAGGATCTACTATTTATCCTCTACCTCCCGTGTAAGTTACAATGACGTCTCCAACACAAGGATCTACTATTTATCCTCTACCTCCCGTGTAAGTTACTATGACAACACAAGGATCTACTATTTATCCTCTACCTCCCATGTAAGTTACTATGACAACACAAGGATCTACTATTTATCCTCTACCTCCCGTGTAAGTTACAATGACGTCTCCAACACAAGGATCTACTATTTATCCTCTACCTCCCATGTAAGTTACTATGACAACACAAGGATCTACTATTTATACTCTTCTACCTTCCATTTAAGTGAGTCAACTTTAGTCCTAAACAAAAAGGGTTAATGTTGTAATGTGTACTAGATATCAAAATATATTATCAAGACTATGTTTAATTCAATAAGATTTCATACAGATAGTGTATCATTTAACAGTCAAAATACAATTCCTTGGCGATATGTTACAGATAGTGTATCATTTCACAGTCAAAATACAATTCCTTGGCAATATGTTACAGATAGTAGAACTCTTTTAGGAAGAGTTTAAAAGGGAGGACGTTTTATATATTGTTGTTTAAAAGAGAGGACGTTTTATATATTGTTGTTTAAAAGGGAGGATGTTTTTTTATTGTAGTTGACGACAAAAGTATGGCATTCCTCCGGCTGTATGGTGCTGCCTCCAGACAGCTTGAGTTTGATCCGAGGAATCCACTGGCACGTGTTGACTGCCACGATTGGACCGATGTTTGCTCCCGAGAAAATGTAACAATATTTCCCACGTTGAGGATTTACAGAAATGGAGAGAAACTGAGGAACTACAAGGGGATGTTGGACACACAGAATGTTGTCAACACAGTTAAACTGTGAGTATGATGTGTTGTCTTTACTTGTGACTTGATTGTGACTGGACACACAGAATGTTGTAAACACAATTTACACATTTACACACTTTATTTGAAAAATATGTTATAAAAAATGTCATTGCCCAATAAAGATAGAAATACATGGTCACTGGCAATCTTCTCTAGTCGTGTGATCTGAACCACATGGCTAAGTATAAATTTGATAATTTTTTTTACTTTCCAGACTCAATCACACAGACATGGTGGACTTACATAGTGTGTCTGCTATACAATCGTTCCTACTCGGCAATCTTCCCAGCGGGACAGAAATCGCGAGTGATTCCGTAGTGCTTGGTCTGTTTGAGCCTCAGCACAAGAAAGGTACATAATGTTTATCAAAATTTATTTTCTAAGAAAATGTTATCATGTGAATGAAAATGAATAAAAAAGAAGGTTGTGTATCTATGAAGATATTTTGTTACTTCTGATTTATTTTCATTCTTGTTATTTAGGATTATATGATTCTTTCTAAAAATAACGTTGACATACCTGTACCATACTGTTATAACCTACATCAAATCTGCCTACATGTATGTTTTGTTTGACATACCTGTACCATACTGTTATAACCTACATCAAATCTGCCTACATGTATGTTTTGTTTGACATACCTGTACCAAACTGTTATAATCTACATCAATTTTTTGTTTGACATACCTGTACCATACTGTTATAATCTACATCAATTCTGCCTACATGTATCCTTTGTTTGTGCTATATTCTGGAATTGGCCTTTGATTAAGATTGGTGTTATAGCTAGATGCACTGTTAAAATCAACTTTAGGATAGCTTTGACAACTAATACGATGAAGCAAGAATGAGTCTTGTTGATAATTGTCCGGTTTCCCAATGTATAAAAAAGTCAGATTAAGGGTAGCTTTGACAACTCATCTGACAAATCAAGAATGAATCTTGTTTATAAATTATTAAGGCCTGCATTAAGCCTGGATTTTCAGGCTGTATAATATTCACTGTGTCTCTCCATTCATGTGTCCATCAAAGAGAGATGATTAATAAACTCATCAGACTCATTATGTTCACTCTAGGATCCTAAGATATGTTGTATAATCAACCTCTACTGACTCAATTGTCAGTGTTCTAGTTACTAATAGGGTATCTGTATTAACAGAGATGGACTGATTAGATATCTGTATTTACAGAGATGGACTGATTAGATATCTGTATTTACAGAGATGGACTGATGGGGTATCTGTATTTACAGAGATGGACTGATGAGATATCTGTATTTACAGAGATGGACTGATGAGATATCTGTATTTACAGAGATGGACTGATGAGATATCTGTATTAACAGAGATGGACTGATGGGGTATCTGTATTTACAGAGATGGACTGATGATATATCTGTATTTACAGAGATGGACTGATGAGATATCTGTATTAACAGAGATGGACTGATGGGGTATCTGTATTTACAGAGATGGACTGATGAGATATCTGTATTTACAGAGATGGACTGATGGGGTATCTGTATTTACAGAGATGGACTGATGAGATATCTGTATTTACAGAGATGGACTGATGGGGTATCTGTATTTAAAGAGATGGACTGATGGGGTATCTGTATTTACAGAGATGGACTGATGAGATATCTGTATTTACAGAGATGGACTGATGAGATATCTGTATTTACAGAGATAGACTGATGAGATATCTGTATTTACAGAGATGGACTGATGGGATATCTGTATTTACAGAGATGGACTGATGAGATATCTGTATTTACAGAGATGGACTGATGAGATATCTGTATTTACAGAGATGGACTGATGAGATATCTGTATTTACAGAGATGGACTGATGAGATATCTGTATTTACAGAGATGGACTGATGGGTATCTGTATTTACAGCGATGGACTGATGAGATATCTGTATTTACAGAGATGGACTGATGAGATATCTGTATTTACAGAGATGGACTGATGCGATATCTGTATTTACAGAGATGGACTGATGGGTATCTGTATTTACAGAGATGGACTGATGAGATATCTGTATTTACAGAGATGGACTGATGATATATCTGTATTTACAGAGATGGACTGATGAGATATCTGTATTAACAGAGATGGACTGATGGGGTATCTGTATTTACAGAGATGGACTGATGAGATATCTGTATTTACAGAGATGGACTGATGGGGTATCTGTATTTACAGAGATGGACTGATGGGGTATCTGTATTTACAGAGATGGACTGATGGGGTATCTGTATTTAAAGAGATGGACTGATGGGGTATCTGTATTTACAGAGATGGACTGATGAGATATCTGTATTTACAGAGATGGACTGATGAGATATCTGTATTTACAGAGATGGACTGATGAGATATCTGTATTTACAGAGATAGACTGATGAGATATCTGTATTTACAGAGATGGACTGATGGGATATCTGTATTTACAGAGATGGACTGATGAGATATCTGTATTTACAGAGATGGACTGATGAGATATCTGTATTTACAGAGATGGACTGATGAGATATCTGTATTTACAGAGATGGACTGATGAGATATCTGTATTTACAGAGATGGACTGATGGGTATCTGTATTTACAGAGATGGACTGATGAGATATCTGTATTTACAGAGATGGACTGATGAGATATCTGTATTTACAGAGATGGACTGATGAGATATCTGTATTTACAGAGATGGACTGATGGGTATCTGTATTTACAGAGATGGACTGATGAGATATCTGTATTTACAGAGATGGACTGATGATATATCTGTATTTACAGAGATGGACTGATGAGATATCTGTATTTACAGAGATGGACTGATGAGATATCTGTATTTACAGAGATGGACTGATGAGATATCTGTATTTACAGAGATGGACTGATGAGATATCTGTATTTACAGAGATGGACTGATGATATATCTGTATTTACAGAGATGGACTGATAGAGTATCTGTATTTACAGAGATGGACTGATGATATATCTGTATTTACAGAGATGGACTGATAGCATATCTGTATTTTCAGAGATGGACTGATGAGATATCTGTATTTACAGAGATAGACTGATGAGATATCTGTATTTACAGAGATGGACTGATGAGATATCTGTATTTACAGAGATGGACTGATGAGATATCTGTATTTACAGAGATGGACTGATGATATATCTGTATTTACAGAGATGGACTGATGATATATCTGTATTTACAGAGATGGACTGATGAGATATCTGTATTTACAGAGATGGACTGATGAGATATCTGTATTTACAGAGATGGACTGAAGAGATATCTGTATTTACAGAGATAGACTGATGAGATATCTGTATTTACAGAGATGGACTGATGGGATATCTGTATTTATAGAGATGGACTGATCGGATATCTGTATTTACAGAGATGGACTGATGGGATATCTGTATTTACAGAGATGGACTGATGGGGTATCTGTATTTACAGAGATGGACTGATGAGATATCTGTATTTACAGAGATGGACTGAAGAGATATCTGTATTTACAGAGATGGACTGATGAGATATCTGTATTTACAGAGATGGACTGATAGCATATCTGTATTTTCAGAGATGGACGTGTTTATGAAGGTTGGTAAAGAGATGGAGGATAGGATCATGTTTGGAATCAATAAAAATGGCGAGGGAGCATCATTGTAAGTAAACTAGGAAAAGTGGGATAAAAAGTGTCAAATTCAAATTTCTTGTAATATGACCATGCACGGACTACATTTAACAGTGCACCAAGGATATCCATGATAATGGTGATATCAGTTCTCTTCAATAAAGATAAAAGTTAAATAACTTCCCAGTGAAAATATCGAGGGTCAAAGTTTTGTAACTGTAGATATATACCAGTTTAATGTGCTGTATTTAGCTCCCATTTTAATTTTTGCAGTGTCATCAATTTTAAAACAGTAAGTTAAAAGGTGGGTCATAAATAAAGCTGTCCAAAACTTTTGTAAACTTTTACGTTAGTGGAGGAGACTTAGTTAAGGATAAACATGAAGACCTGCCTTTGTTAGTCCTGAGTTGTCTTATAGTTATGTTAAATACATTTGATTTCAGAGCTAAAGAAAATTTTGATGTGACTTTGCCAGCGGTGATAGTGATGAGGCGAACTGACCTCGTGTCCCCACATACTGTCTACAAGGGGGACTACAACTACGGACAGCTAGAGACCTTCATCACTCGCGCACGCATTCCTACTATGGTAGGTCATCTGATAAACTAGTCAAGGTCAAAGTATATACAGGCGTTATTATTAAATATTTATAATAGGTTAAGTTCATGATTGGTTTTCAAGGTCAACAGAAGTCAGGGTCCAAACTTTTTCATGAGAGTTTAATGAGAAGTCCAGGTCAGTGTCAAAAAAAAGAAGCCAAGGCCATCATTTGATGAGAAGTCCAGGTCATTGTGTCATAAAAACATCAAGGCCATCATTTCATGAGAATACCAGGTCATAGTGTCAAAAAAACCCAAAAAACATCAAGGCCATCATTTCAAATAATAAAAATACCTAGTTTCAAGGTTAATCATATCAAAGTGATTTAGTTACAAAAGGATTTGTTTTCATTTCCTCAATAGAGGTCAAGTTGGACTAAATTGATTTACACAAAGTATTGACAAATATATATTATATGTGTGTATCATATACATTCACAGCCAGAACTGACTGTTAAGATGTTCCCCGACCTGTACAGACAGAAAAAGCCTTTTGTTATATCCTTCCTGGATGACGAAGATTTATCTAAGAATGTCAAGGACACCCTTTCCTCAATTGTAAAGAGTGAACAGTTCAAAGAGGTCATCTTCTGTTGGATCAGGTAAAAATTACTTCAGTATGTGTTGTCCCAAATTATTGATTGTAATGGCAAATTGATCATTTATAACATTCAATTGATTAAGAAAAATTTCATAATCAATACAAAATCTGTTTATTTTGAAAAACCAGTGAATTCAGTCAATAGTTCATAGATTATCAGGTTTTTATGAACAATAATTTATGAACAACAGCCTTTTTTGGTACAACTGATGTTTGTTTAAAAATTCACCTTTTTCATTATTGTTGTAGGACAGTTGGAGAAGGTTTTGGGACAAAAATTTTGAAGAAATACAATCCTGAAGGCAGCATTCCTGCCATATCATTTGTAAACCTCCATCTGGTACGTATGTCCTGAAATCTATTTCTGTTGTTCCACTTACAGGATTTTTGGAATTTAAAATGATCATGCCCAACAGGCCAAACCTTTACATATATCTTTATTTTCTCCTATTTTCCACATCATATCTTTCTTCACAATAAAACTGTACACTTGTAATATTAGGTAACTTTCTACATTAATCATTTAAAGAAATGCTTTTATGTGAAAATACATTTGTCTGTTACCAGTGAAAAGAAACATTTGATTTATTGTCTTTAAATGTTGACCTTGACCTTTCAGGGTGAGGTATTCAATTATGACCAGGCAACATTTGGCTCTGATGAGCTGGTGAACTGGTTAGAAGGATCACTGCGGGGAAAGTCTAATCCAAATAGTAAGTCAGCCTCAAGGATAAAGTCATATCTTTCAGATAAGTCTGTCTCTCTACAGAGAATCTAGGGCTGTATGGTAACTCTACAGAGAATGTAGGGCTGTATGGTAACTCTACAGAGAATGTAGAGCTGTATGGTAACTCTACAGAGAATGTAGAGCTGTATGGTAACTCTACAGAGAATGTAGGGCTGTATGGTAACTCTACAGAGAATGTAGGGCTGTATGGTAACTCTACAGAGAATGTAGGGCTGTATGGTAACTCTACAGAGAATGTAGGGTTGTATGGTAACTCTACAGAGAATGTAGGGCTGTATGGTAACTCTACAGAGAATGTAGGGCTGTATGGTAACTACAGAGAATGTAGGGCTGTATGGTAACTCTACAGAGAATGTAGGGCTGTATGGTAACTCTACAGAGAATGTAGGGCTGTATGGTAACTTTACAGAGAATGTAGGGTTGTATGGTAACTCTACAGAGAATCTAGGGCTGTATGGTAACTCTACAGAGAATGTAGGGCTGTATGGTAACTCTACAGAGAATGTAGGGTTGTATGGTAACTCTACAGAGAATGTAGGGCTGTATGGTAACTCTACAGAGAATGTAGGGCTGTATGGTAACTCTACAGAGAATGAAGGGCTGTATGGTAACTCTACAGAGAATGTAGGGCAGTATGGTAACTCTACAGAGAATGTAGGGCTGTATGGTAACTCTACAGAGAATGTAGGGCTGTATGGTAACTCTACAGAGAATGTAGGGCTGTATGGTAACTCTACAGAGAATGTAGGGTTGTATGGTAACTCTACAGAGAATGTAGGGCTGTATGGTAACTCTACAGAGAATGTAGGGCTGTATGGTAACTACAGAGAATGTAGGGCTGTATGGTAACTCTACAGAGAATGTAGGGCTGTATGGTAACTCTACAGAGAATGTAGGGCTGTATGGTAACTACAGAGAATGTAGGGCTGTATGGTAACTCTACAGAGAATACAGAGAATGTAGGGCTGTATGGTAATGCAGCTAACCAAACATTGAACTTTACGTGGCAGTAAGAGGATCGGCTAGGATAAAGGACCATAATATCTGAGACAAGTTAGATTTTCATGGTTTTTGGGTCAAGGTCATGGTCATTTACTATTTTCGCATGGGCTGGTTAAGGGACATGTATTGCTTAAGCAAAACTCAGTATGCTTGTGTTCACAACAGATTTTTAGGTCACCTGAGACAAAGTCTCAAGTGACCTATTCTAATCCCCTTTTGTCCGTCGTCATCCGTCGTGCGTCGTCCGTCATCCGTCCGTAAACAATTTACATTTTCGACTTCTTCTCCAAAACCTCTAAACCAAATTCGATGAAATTTGGCTGGAAGCTTCTATGGCTAAAGGTCAACCAAAATTGTGAATTATATGGTCCCCACCCCCCCAGGGGCCTGAGGGGCGGGGCTAAAATGGGTCAAATTGACTAAAATTTCAAAAATCTTCTTCTCTACTCTCAGATATGTTGGAATCAAACACTCTTCATAAATTGAAGGGTCTTAAGGTGCTTTACCAAAATTGTGAATTTCATGACCCAGGGGTCTCACGTTTGCCCCTGGGGAGGGGGTAAACTTTACTATAGTTTATATTGTGAAATCACATTTTTGACTGAAATTTGTTTGATTTCGATTGGAATTCATTCTAACTTGGTTAACATTATCAGCATTGGATGACAGTTTGATGGCATGCACATGTTGGCCCTGACTGACCCCCAGGGGCTAATGGGCGGGGCTAAAAAGGGTCAAATTGACTGAAATTTCAAAAATCTTCTTCTCTACTCTCAGATATGATGGAATCAAATACTCTTCATAAATTGAAGGGTCTTAAGGTGCTTTACCAAAATTGTGAATTTCATGACCCTGGGGTTTGAAGTTTGCCCCTGGGGAGGGGGTAAAATTTACTATAGTTTATATAGGGAAATCACATTTTTGACTATAATTTGTTTGATTTTGATTGGAATTCATTCTAACTTGGTTAACATTATCAGCATTGGATGACATTTTGATGACATGCACATGTTGGCCCTGACTGACCCCCAGGGGCTAATGGGTGGGGCTAAAAATGGTCAAATTGACTGAAATTTCAAAAATCTTCTTATCTACTCTCAGATATGATGGAATCAAATACTCTTCATAAATGGAAGGGTCTTAAGGTACTTTACCAAAATTGTGAATTTCATGACCCTTGGGTCTCATGTTTGCCCCTGGGGAGGGGGTAAAATTTACTATAGTTTATATAGGGAAATCACATTTTTGACTCTAATTTGTTTGATTTCAATTTGAATTCTTTCTAACTTGGTTCACATTATCAGCATGGGAAGACAGTTTGATGACATGCACATGTTGGCCCTGACTGACCCCTAGGGGCTGATGGGTGGGGCCAAAAAGGGTCAATTAAATTAACTGAAATATTTCAAATCTCAGGTGACCGTTAAGGCCCTTTGGGCCTCTTGTATCAATAAAGAAATCAGATATAAACAAAAGAATTATCCTCCCTACTAGGTTAACCCATTTCCATCCATATATTTCATTGCCTTCATCCCTACTTATTACAGCGATACTGCCCCAGGGAGAATGGAAACCGCTGAAGGAAGGCTACAATTTCCTCGCCATGATGGACTGGGAGACGAGGAACAAGAAAAAAGTCAGTGATACACCGGATTACCTAGTCAGCACGGAGGAATATGGTATAGGTAGGTCGTGTCAGAGGAATATGGTATAGGTAGGTCGTGTCAGAGGAATACGGCATAGGTAGGTCGTGTCAGAGGAATACGGTATAGGTAGGTCGTGTCAGTAATACGGTATAGGTAGGTCATGTCAGAGGAATATGGTATAGGTAGGTCGTGTCAGAGGAATATGGTATAGGTATGTCATGTCAGAGGAATATGGTATAGGTAGGTCGTGTCAGAGGAATATGGTATAGGTAGGTCGTGTCAGAGGAATACAGTATAGGTAGGTCGTGTGGGAGGAATACGGTATAAGTAGGTCATGTCAGAGGAATACAGTATAGGTAGGTCGTGTCAGAGGAATATGGTATAGGTAGGTCGTGTGGGAGGAATATGGTATAGGTAGGTCGTGTGGGAGGAATATGGTATAGGTATGTCATGTCAGAGGAATATGGTATAGGTAGGTCGTGTGGGAGGAATATGGTATAGGTAGGTCGTGTGGGAGGAATATGGTATAGGTATGTCATGTCAGAGGAATATGGTATAGGTAGGTCGTGTCAGTAATACGGTATAGGTAGGTCGTGTCAGTAATACGGTATAGGTAGGTCATGTCAGAGGAATATGGTATAGGTAGGTCATGTCAGAGGAATACAGTATAGGTAGGTCGTGTCAGAGGAATATGGTATAGGTAGGTCGCGTCAGAGGAATACGGTATAGGTAGGTCATGTCAGGAGGAATACAGTATAGGTAGGTCATGTCAGAGGAATACGGTATAGGTAGGTCGTGTGGGAGGAATATGGTATAGGTATGTCATGTCAGAGGAATACGGTATAGGTAGGTCGTGTGGGAGGAATATGGTATAGGTAGGTCGTGTCGGAGGAATATGGTATAGGTAGGTCGTGTGGGAGGAATATGGTATAGGTAGGTCGTGTGGGAGGAATATGGTATAGGTATGTCATGTCAGAGGAATATGGTATAGGTAGGTCGTGTCAGTAATACGGTATAGGTAGGTCGTGTCAGAGGAATATGGTATAGGTAGGTCGTGTCAGAGGAATACAGTATAGGTAGGTCGTGTCAGAGGAATACGGTATAGGTAGGTCGTGTCAGAGGAATACAGTATAGGTAGGTCGTGTCAGAGGAATATGGTATAGGTAGGTCGTGTCAGAGGAATACGGTATAGGTAGGTCATGTCAGAGGAATACAGTATAGGTAGGTCGTGTCAGAGGAATATGGTATAGGTAGGTCGTGTCAGAGGAATACGGTATAGGTAGGTCGTGTCAGAGGAATATGGTATAGGTAGGTCGCGTCAAAGGAATACGGTATAGGTAGGTCATATCAGAGGAATATGGTATAGGTAGGTCGTGTCAGAGGAATACGGTATAGGTAGGTCTTGTCAGAGGAATATGGTATAGGTAGGTCGTGTCAGAGGAATACGGTATATGTAGGTCGTGTCAGTAATACAGTATAGGTAGGTCGTGTTAGAGGAATAAGGTATAGGTAGGTCGTGTCAGAGAAATATGGTATAGATCATCAGTTCAGACCATCAGTTCAGACTGTCTCCATCAGTTAAGACCATCGGTTAAGACCATCGGTTCAGACCACCAGTTCAGACCATCAGTTCAGACCATTGGTTCAGACCATCAGTTCAGATCATCAGTTCAGACTGTCCCCATCAGTTCAGACCATCAGTTAAGACCATCGGTTAAGACCATCGGTTCAGACCATCAGTTCAGACCATTGGTTCAGACCATCAGTCCATGCTGTCCCCATCAGTTCAGGTTGTCTGTCATGATATCTTCTATTGGCTTGACAAATTTCGATTCTGGATTCAGGCAGCTTGGGAACCTATGATAATTTTCACATTTCACTGTCCATTGCTATGTAGCCATTCTCCATCAGTAATCCTTCAATTTGAAAACTACTTTCTAATATTGTATCTGTTTTCTCTAGGATTTGATGAAGAGGGTAACGAGGTGAAGAGGATGGAGGATGGTAAAGATGAAATGTCCTCTGCCAGGATTAAGAGTGCTTATGAAGAAGATCAGGTACATGTGAAATTGAGACTTGTTTTATCAGACAAAAGTTCCAGTTCTAAGTGTGTGACTGTCATAACACTAGCGGAGACATCTTGTATTCCACTCAACCTTTACAAGATCTGATTAATAAACAAAATTTTAGTTTCTTTGATTCAGATTTAACTCCAAATTTCAATTCTGAATTTAATAGTCTTTATTTAAACTTGATTACGTATTGAGTCAAAGACTTGTCTCAAATATGGTCAAGTATATTAATTAAGAATGTACCTTATATACAAGTCTTTTAATAGCCTTCTCTACTACATATCTTTTGAACCGTCAAAGTAATCTTGATGAAACTTAATTGTATCATTCATAGATGGTGTGAAGTGTACTGAAATTAGGTTATTGTGACCTTCACCGTCAGATCAAAAGTCAAAGTGCAAGATTTGAATACAATCCTGTCCACTTTTGTACAGTTCAACTCAGACATGATTATTTTCTGCTTTAAAGCGGAATTTTGTTTTTTTTGTAAAATTTCACTTCTGCCCCTTGTAACCCTGCTGGGGGAGGTCCCCTAGACCCTCCTTTCAGGTTCGTATTCTTTTCTGTGCAATCATGTCTGTAAACTAAGTTATTGGGGTTTTGTAAAGTTTATTTTATATTGTACTAAAATGCTGTACAGTACAGCAAAGTATTGTGGTTGAATTAACTTGTCATAAAATGAACACAATGTTCCCTGTGTTATTTTACATAAAGGATAATTTTCATTTGTTTGTATAGGTGCGTCATGAGTTGTTGGCATTAAAGAAATCCAGACTTTATCATCACTCCGGAGGACGGAGGAAGATGCATGATGAAGAAGGATCAGGTCAGTCCAAGGTCAACGAGGACCAGGTCAAGGTCACAGAAGGTCAGGAAACCCCTGAACAGGACAGACACGAAGAATTATGATCATATTTTTATTTCAAATATTGTTATAATACTTTTTTAGTTTATTTTTTTTAGGTTTTGTTTAATACATTTTACTTAAATAACTAGCTTACATTCCAGACTTTCTTTTATTTGTGTTTTTGTGATAGTTCCCACTCTAAATTATTCCTCATTTTCCCGTTTAGTTGTTTAATATTGTATAATTGTACAAGGCCAATCTATGTAAAGGTCTGCTCCAGGAGATAATCACACTTTGCTTACTTAAATATAAGTGATAGTGTGATTTTGATATTGGGCCGAGAATGCCTCCGAACGATTAATGCATAAATAATATAATCCCTTCCCTCTACATATCCTAAGGTTCTCCCTCTACATATCCTAAGGTTCTCCCTCTACGTATCCTAAGGTTCTCCCTCTACGTATCCTAAGGTTCTCCCTCTACATATCCTAAGGTTCTCCCTCTACATATCCTAAGGTTCTCCCTCTACGTATCCTAAGGTTCTCCCTCTACATATCCTAAGGTTCTCCCTCTACGTATCCTAAGGTTCTCCCTCTACATATCCTAAGGTTCTCCCTCTACGTATCCTAAGGTTCTCCCTCTACATATCCTAAGGTTCTCCCTCTACGTATCCTAAGGTTCTCCCTCTACGTATCCTAAGGTTCTCCCTCTACGTATCCTAAGGTTCTCCCTCTACATATCCTAAGGTTCTCCCTCTACATATCCTAAGGTTCTCCCTCTACATATCCTAAGGTTCTCCCTCTACGTATCCTAAGGTTCTCCCTCTACATACCCTAAGGTTCTCCCTCTACGTATCCTAAGGTTCTCCCTCTACATATCCTAAGGTTCTCCCTCTACATATCCTAAGGTTCTCCCTCTACATATCCTAAGGTTCTCCCTCTACATATCCTAAGGTTCTCCCTCTACATATCCTAAGGTTCTCCCTCTACGTATCCTAAGGTTCTCCCTCTACATATCCTAAGGTTCTCCCTCTACGTATCCTAAGGTTCTCCCTCTACATATCCTAAGGTTCTCCCTCTACATATCCTAAGGTTCTCCCTCTACATATCCTAAGGTTCTCCCTCTACATATCCTAAGGTTCTCCCTCTACGTATCCTAAGGTTCTCCCTCTACATATCCTAAGGTTCTCCCTCTACGTATCCTAAGGTTCTCCCTCTACGTATCCTAAGGTTCTCCCTCTACATATCCTAATGTTCTCCCTCTACATATCCTAAGGTTCTCCCTCTACATATCCTAAGGTTCTCCCTCTACGTATCCTAAGGTTCTCCCTCTACATATCCTAAGGTTCTCCCTCTACATATCCTAATGTTCTCCCTCTACGTATCCTAAGGTTCTCCCTCTACATATCCTAAGGTTCTCCCTCTACATATCCTAAGGTTCTCCCTCTACATATCCTAAGGTTCTCCCTCTACATATCCTAAGGTTCTCCCCTCTACATATCCTAAGGTTCTCCCTCTACATATCCTAAGGTTCTCCCTCTACATATCCTAAGGTTCCTTCACCTTTCTCAATCCCACTGATAGACATTTTGATAGACAGATGTCTTACACCAGACGTCTATTAATTTAACTGTCTTGACTCGGGAATTTGGACCTGAGGAAACTTGAACGAGACAGGCAAGTGACTATGAGACCAATTATGTTAAGATGTTTAGAAAAAATTTTAATCTTCAATTTTTAAAAGTAATTGATAACTTAATTGTATGTGGGTTTGGGTACATGTACTTAAAATTGGGTATTATCTTAATTTATTCATAATCAAAATACAATTATCACATAACCCTCCTGTTCTACCATATAATACTGCCCTATCATCAATATCCTAAGGCACATGATAATGTGTAATAACACGATTGTAACATCATTTGTATCACATTATCAAAAAATATACCATCTCAATCTAAAACCTGTCTAGAGATGAATTAATTTCAGAGTTTACTTTTGTTTTGCTGTGAATCTAATTTACTCATGATGGAGCTTTTAAAACAATTTCATATGTCAATCCCTAAAGCTTGTGACATATCAGATTATCTTATATTTATCTGATTTATTTCATATTTACACCGACACTTATATAAAATCCTCTTTATGTACAACCAATCTATATCTCTGACCCTCTTTATAGATATAATTATATATATATTGTATATTTATATCACTGACACTCTTTATAGATAAAATTATATATATATTGTATATCTGTATCTCTGACACTCTGTATAGATATAATTATATATATATTGTATATCTGTATCTCTGACACTCTTTATAGATATAATTATATATATATTGTATATCTATATCTCTGACCCTCTGTATAGATATAATTATATATATATTGTATATCTGTATCTCTGACACTCGGTATAGATATAACTATATACATTGTATATCTGTATCTCTGACACTCTGTATAGATATAATTATATATATATTGTATATCTGTATCTCTGACACTCGGTATAGATATAACTATATACATTGTATATCTGTATCTCTGACACTCTGTATAGATATAATTATATATATATTGTATATCTATATCTCTGACAGTCTTTCTGTGAATCTAATTTACTCATGATGGAGCTTTTAAAACAATTTCATATGTCAATCCCTAAAGCTTGTGACATATCAGATTATCTTATATTTATCTGATTTATTTCATATTTACACCGACACTTATATAAAATCCTCTTTATGTACAGCCAATCTATATCTCTGACCCTCTTTATAGATAAAATTATATATATATTGTATATCTGTATCTTTGACACTCTGTATAGATATAATTATATACATTGTATATCTGTATCACTGACACTCTGTATAGATATAATTATATATATATTGTATATCTATATCTCTGACAGTCTTTATAGATATAATTATATATATATTGTAGATATAATTATATATATATTGTATATCTATATCCCTGACACTCTTTATAGATATAATTATATATATTGTATATCTATATCTCTGACCCTCTTTATAGATATAATTATATATATATTGTATATCTTTATCTCTGACAGTCTTTATAGATACATATAATCATATATTAATATATATATATCGTATATGTTGTGTGTATGGTGCTGGATGAAGAATCTGAAGTATTGCTTGTTCCAATAGCTCAATGGTCACAAATTTTACATGTCAAATTTTCTTGAAATATCAATAATATACATTTTGTGTATGTATGTATATCAATCTAATTAAAATCTAGATGGTCATTTTCACTACGTAACATAAGCATCTAACAATATCCCATAAGGGGTCACGTTCTGATGACCTCGGAGATGTGTGTATTTCACTTTCAGGGCGAATTGTCAATATGTCGATGTCATCGAAGCAAACCATTTCGGCACAGCATGTATATAGCTATATGCTCTGTGGGACGAAATGACTTGAAACAAATTGACATATTATGCAAGCTTTGCACTCTAGTCATGCTAATTTGGACATATAAAATTCACTTCCAAGATTCTGGAAGTAGTCATTTGATTGGCTAATCCACAAGGTCACCCTGACGTGACCCCTTATGGGATGTTGTTAGATGTACATGTAACGTAGTGAGAATGACTATCTAGATTCTAATTAGATTGGTATGTATATGAAAGTAAGTACTGATTATAAAGTTAAGAGTACTTTTGTTATTACCGGTACATTATATATAATATCCCTAATGTGGGTGTTTATGTGAAGACAAGTGTCCCTAATGTAGGTATTGATGTGAAGACAAGCCATGACATTTTGCAGCATTAAGACTATGGACTATTGTAGTATTATAGGTTGTTCATAGTTTACTTATTAATGAAGTCATTTATGTGATGCTAACTAATTAAGTATGTGTACAAAGTTTCCCATAAAGATTTATTCCTGAAAGGAAATAATTTATCATAAAATTAATTTATAAGATTTATCGATTGTTCATTATTCATTTTCTTCAATGATTTAACAATTTACAGTGTGTATGAAATGTCAAATAATTTGACTGAAGTCATTGATAACTTTATTGCTAAATACCTGGTATGGACATTGTGTCTATCTAATATTTATGCCATTGCTACATAAATGTTGTTCAGGTGTGTCCACCATAACAATCTAGTCAAAAAGATTTTACGAATCTTTCTCATGAAGATCCTGATTCAATTAAGACATACATGTGTATATATATATATATAAAACCATATTTAATTAGCCCAGGGGACCAACACATCAAGGCCAATTGTAGGACTGTTAAAAACCCATGTTTATAGAGTTTAACAGCAATATACATCAGTGGGCTTGTTACCAGATATGGACTTATCGCAGGATAAATATGGTATGTACATACAAACATATTTTGTATACCTATACTGTACAGATGTGAGAAATAAAGTTCTAAACCTCTTGACCAATTTGGACCATTTCTTTCCAGAAAAAAGTTAAGATTGATTTGTGCAAGTTTTCCCATGAAAGATGTGTAGTCGCTTGACCGATAAGAAATCTGGAACCAAAAAAAAAAAACACTTTTTTTTCTTTCTAGAGCTAATTATTCCAGTTTCATAAGATATCTACAATTAGTAAAGCAAACTGTAATGTTAACTATCTACATGTAGCTTTAAGTAATGTAAACTGATAATTAACAGTAAAGGGAGGTAATTACCCAGTAACCTTGGTTACCCTGTAGGGAACTCCACTGATAATTAACAGTAAAGGGAGGTAATTACCCAGTAACCTTGGTTACCCTGTAGGGAACTCTGCTGATAATTAACAGTAAAGGGAGGTAATTACCCAGTAACCTTGGTTACCCTGTAGGGAACTCCACTGATAATTAACAGTAAAGGGAGGTAATTACCCAGTAACCTTGGTTACCCTGTAGGGAACTCCACTGATAATTAACAGTAAAGGGAGGCAATTACCCAGTAACCTTGGTTACCGTGTAGGGAACTCCACTGATAATTAACAGTAAAGGGAGGTAATTACCCAGTAACCTTGGTTACCCTAAAGGGAACTCTGCTGATAATTAACAGTAAAGGGAGGTAATTACCCAGTAACCTCAGTTACCCTGTAGGGAACTCCACTGATAATTAACAGTAAAGGGAGGTAATTACCCGGTAAACTTGGTTACCCTGTAGGGAACTCCACTTTGTTTCTCGAGAATCTAGTCACTTTCAATTTTGTTGCAGCCGATTGCCCGAAATCTCAAATTTCTAGGTAGAGAAAGATCTCATTTTTTGGGTGCTAGTGAACCAGGGTGAAAGCGTTTAGTATTGTATTGAATTCAGTACTTGGGAAATATTTTCCCTGATATGTGTCTACCAGTATATTAAATTCTGGAAAAGCCAGCTACTTCAGTTGAAGAACTGTACACTTTCACCCATATGAATATTTAATATATAAACACTACTTTGGCTCAAAATCCAATACTTAGTCAGTTTTATGTAATCAATCATGCAACAAAATATATACTGCATAATAATTATGTCTTCATCATAACTTGTAATAATTCATTATTCCACTCAACAAGCTTACTGTGAACATCAACACCTTAGAATTTCTCACTTTTATAATTTCATCGTTACAGAAGATCCCTTCATTATAAAAAGCCGTTCACAAATTATTTTTGTATTGTTTTTATTTCACCATTAGTAGACTTTTGAACCTACAAATAATTACGTTGTAAGTTATCTTCGTTATAGTGCTAATTGTTACAGATGTTTTAACCTATATATTATGTACGTCAATATATTGTACAGCAAATGTGTGAAATGTTGTTGTAATCCCAAAATACCATGATCAGAATTATTTTTAAGCAGAACTAATAAATATACAAAGTATGTAAACAAAGAAGTCTTTGGTTGTCATCTATTGTAGCGAAACTGTCTTTATTTTATTTTTATTTTCACGGATTGACAAACTACTGCACATAATGTCAGCTTTGAGACAAACACTGTCAAACATTTTAAATTTCACATTTTAAATTCTGAAAACTGTTTTTCTGTTTCATGATCATTACTTAACTAAAGTCAAAGTTATGCTCTGGTCAACCAAAAGGATGGAGAGAAAGACTGACTGATGGACAAAGAAGCAACTATATGCTCCCCGAATAGTTTTCAGCAAAGTTCCAAAATAATAGAAGTTACCTACAATTACAGAATTTTTCTTTCTATTCAAATGATGTGAAGTCACCATAACCACATGACAAACACACACAGTAATGAGAAACTCACACACACGGTAATGATAAATTATTTTTATTATAAATATAAAAACAACGTAACAAATCTGAAGTGAGTGTAAAACATTGCACACGGATAAATATAAACCGTAACCAAGTAAATAGCTGTGAGCAAAACAACATAGCAGGTGAAACATCAGTCTGTCATCAGGAAGGTAAAGTGTGATCGTAACAAACATCAGGGATAATAACACAACAACTTGATCAATTATCTTTTGGCTTTACGTATCACAATAAGTATACATATGTATTCACTAAGGAGTTTATTATATAAAAATGTGTCATGAGAGCAGTGGCAATTACGACATCGTTACTGACGTGACATCACAGTTACCTTGATACAATCTCAGCAATGCTGTACTTTCACAGTTCCTTTAACTGAACCATATGAATTTGCTCATATTACATCTTATCAAGAGTTATGGCCCTTTATAAACTGTCAACATGTTAAGTTATAAAATATAAATCTACTCAGATTATCAGAATAGTAAACAACCCATGAAGTGGAACTATACCTGTGATTTCGGCATACTTACTGAAATAATATGCTTACAAGTTTACTGATCAAACTGGTCATCTGCAAATTTAAATTTATCAAAAGATCTCTCTATTCTAAGAAGTTTCGGAATTAAAGACTTTAAATACCTTCCATTAGTCATTGTTGCAACTAACTAAAATGATTAGCCATACAAATCTGTTCTGTTCTTCAGCTGTTAATAATCTGTAGTAATCAGGTATAGAAATCACCAAGTAGATACAAAAATGTTTTCTCTTTTTTAATATATTTCCAACACAATCTACTGTTAATTACCAGTTATCAAGTACATAGGGAACGTGATACAACAGTATTTTGTTACTAATTTGTAAATCAGATTAGATACAAATACTAATTTGTAAATCAGATTAGATATAAATGTTATAGGTTTTATGCAAGTACCAGGTAATTTCTGGTAAAACATGAAGAACCACCATTTGACAGATGAGAATATACTGAGGCAAGATCTACAACCGCTTAAAAACACAATTAAAATACTTGTCACCGAAATGACTTCATAAGAAAGTCTCTCTCACCCTCTCTCCACCCACGCCAGATTTAAAAATAATAATCCAAGATTCTCTGAAGGAAATGTCCCACACATTCTCAACATTGTTCTTAAGAAATTGAATTCAGGATCCACAACTGGAGACTTGGAGCACACATCACAAATACATAAAAGTCAATGACCTTGAATGGTCACCAGTCACCCGCTGTGATCGAAAACCGCTTGTACTCCAACGTGACCAGTTCTCTTGTGTTTTTGAATTCGTACCTTGTTATATTAGACATAGGGCTGCCTTTATGTGCAAGGAAATTTTTCCTAAAATGAAAGCAGAACAAAATTTTCATGAATAATACATTATTTATAAAGATTCTGTAAATCTGGAGCTCATTTATGTAAACAGAATTCCACTTATTGTCATTCTGTTTAATATCACATTTCTGTTAATAAGAAGTTAAAACACCATATCCTTATACGTTATTAATTTGTTTTATGTGATTTTACACGAAATCCTCAGAATAGTTCTGGGACATAAACATGATTACCAATACTATATATATATTAGTTTTTAATGTTTACAGCTTTTGTTTTGTAAACTTTATTTTACAACAATCGCAAAACAAGTTATAGCTGTGTGTGTGTATTATGATTAACTTATATTGATCACGTTTGTTGGTCTGGATTGATCACTAAAGTATGCGAGGGGTCTGACTTTGAGAGGAAACCCGAGAACCCAGTCAATCCCCTGTGGTCGTCAGGTGGCCCCATTCCTTTTCACACCCAAAAGAGAATTGAACCCAGCCGAAAAAGGCAAATGTGTTACCACTGTGACACTCGATCACCCAAGAGCTTTTATTTTGCCGTTCAATATTTCATGGATTTACAGAGGAATCATGATTAAGGATTCTCTTTTCAACTTTCTCTTCATATGTACGTAAAACATCTCATACTTCTGTGCATAATCTTAGGGTTAATCTTTTCTTTGTGTCTTAACCAAAAAATTGTAGTAGACAGAATACATTTTTTAATAGAAATTATGATACATGCCTCAGTTTTCTCTATGAAATATATTTTCTAGATATGATTTTTGTGATTTTATCTTAGCTTGTCATGTAACTTGTGGAAAGATCATGATTAAGCAAAAACTGACTAGGATATGAGAAATTTTGATAAAATTATCTCCCCTACATTTCTTCCACCTGTGACCGTGTGCCTTGTACTGTGCCTTTAACTGTTCCCTTGGCAGTATTCATCACCCAACCGACTGCTCCAACTTTACGAGCTAAATCAAAGGTATGCTGAAAGAAAAAAAATCTTAACTTTTCCAAATCAAACTAACTGTGAAATAACTTTCTGCCAAAATTTGCTGCAGTTACTGAAATAGTGAGTTCCCTTAGGCTAGAAACGCTCCAGTTAAATGTAAAAAAAAAAAAAAAAGGTAAAGATTTCCATTGAATTCATGTTTTCACAATATTGTGTAAATTTTAATCAAAATGAAAATTTATATTTTAATTTCAGCGCAAGAAAATAAACATAGTGATAACTCATGCTGTACTCACCTGTCGGAAAAATACACCTGAAATAAATAATTACAATGCAAATGAAATTTAACCATATTTATCAAACATTTATTGAAATTATTTTAAAGCACATTTATTCAACTATATTAATTCCTTTATTTTGAGTGAAATCAACTTTACTATTGATTATTGCTGGTACATAAGTTAGAGTTGTAAGTGTAGATCATAAATTGACAAAGTCTAATGCATTAGATTGTGGACAATGGGAGGTAACTCCGAAAAACAATCCGTTGCTGGGGTAAAAACAAACCGATATCGTCCCGGTAAATATACCCATACATATTATAGCCAACGTCAACGTAGGTAATGGATACCAATAGTTACATTTGAATTGTAAACTATCTTGAATTCACGTTAAGGGGAAGAAAATTCTGTTACGATGTTCGATAACATGTCAGGGTGGCTTGATCGCGCCCCAATCACTCATAATATATTAGTCCTAAGTAAAAACTACATGTAGCAAACCTTGTACGTTTCCAAATATTTCGTAATCAACCGAAATAAATCTATCAGCACTGTCCGCCATCTGTCTGACCTTGGCTTGATATACACTACTCACAGTCGGTACTCTAAACCACCGATGGTTTATCTGTGGATTTGTTTAGAGTTATCGAACCTTATTTTGTAACTGGTCATTTGATTGGATCAATAAATGAAAGATGAGGAGACATGGTTAGTCAGTTTGATGGTATGAAGAGCTACCAAACGTGTCAATATAAATGACCTTGATGTACTTCCAAGGTCAATGTGTTAAAATCTTCAAAAGACTTCACAATAACCAAGAGGTCCTGTGTCATGATATTCGGACAGTGGCATATATATATGTCTGGATACCAGACCGAAAAATTCTTCAATTGAATGACCTTGACCTTTCTTCAATGTCACAAAGGTCAAATGTGTTAAATTCTTGATTTAAAAACAACTACCAGTATGTATTTTAGAACTCGGATGACCTTTATTAAGGCCTATATTGACTTAATTCTTGTTTAAAATTATCCTAAAAACATATTGCAACTTCTTCTCAATTAAGTTCCGCCAGTGGAATTCTGTTCAAACATGCCTGAAATGACCCTGAGATGGTTTTGACCAAATGCTGTTATTTCCCGGTCGATCCAAAATCCAAGACGGCCTCCATCTTAAAAACCACATTTCAAACTTCTTCTCAAGTTCAACAAGATGTGGTGTTCAGCTCAAGCTTGCCTGAAATGATCATGAGATTGTTATGACCAATTAAATGTTGTTATTTTCTGGATAAGTCAGAAATCTAAGATGGCCGCCATAGCCAACAACATTACTTTATATTATACTTGCTACTGCGTGTGTATACTACAATATTACAAGGGTTTTTAAAGTCAGATGACTGGTAAGACCTATGGGCCTCTTGTTAAGGTTTAGAGTATTATTTTTACTGCTCCAGTAAAAAGCTGACGAGTATCAGGCTTTGGAGCCATTTTCCAAAACACTACTAGTCCAAAACTCATGAATGAATTTTCATCAATTGTAGTCAGAAACATCCTATAGGTAAATGGAACCAATTTTGTGAAAGCAGTGATCCCAGTTTCATCCCACACCTTTCGCAAACTTCCATCCAGGCCAATAAACGTGATTTAAATTACTTGATATAACTTGTATAACAATTGTAAAGTGAAAAAAAAAGTTTATATCTATATATGTTGAAGAAGATTATTCAACACAATTTGGCCTTATAATAATCTTATGTTTTTTGTTTGCGATGCGTTATTTTTTTCGAAACCCATGTCTTTGTACAAAAGTGAAATGATGGCTGATTTGGTTCCACCCTGATATTTCCGACAGTTTCATTTGAAATATCTTCTCTCCTGTCGCTGAAGTATTTTGGTATGTTGTACCAGGCTATATCAATGTACACGATATACTTCTGTAGGGAGATCCTGACCTTCCACGATATATTTCTGTGGGGAGATCCCGACCTTCTACAATATACTTCTGTAGGGAGATCCTGACCTTCCGCGATATACTTCTGTGGGGAGATCCTGACCTTCCCCAATATACTTCTGTAGGGAGATCCTGACCTTCCACAATATACTTCTGTAGGGAGATCCTGACCTTCCACGATATACTTCTGTGGGGAGATCCCGACCTTCTACAATATACTTCTGTAGGGAGATCCTGACCTTCCACAATATACTTCTGTGGGGAGATCCTGACCTTCCCCAATATACTTCTGTGGGAAGATCCTGACCTTCCACAATATACTTCTGTAGGTAGATCCTGACCTTCCATAATATACTTCTGTAGGGAGATCCTGACCTTCCACTATATACGTCTGTAGGTAGATCCTGACCTTCCACAATATACTTCTGTGGGGGGGATCCCGACCTTCCACAATATACTTCTGTGGGGAGATCCTGTCCTTCCACAATATACTTCTGTGGGGAGATCCCGACCTTCCACAATATACTTCTATAGGGAGATCCCGACCTTCCACAATATACTTCTGTAGGAGAGATCCTGACCTTCCACGATATACTTCTGTAGGGAGATCCCGACCTTCCACAATATACTTCTGTAGGGAGATCCTGACCTTCCACAATAGACTTCTGTGGGAAGATCCTGACCTTCCACAGTATACTTCTGTGGGGATATCCCGACCTTCCACTATATACTTCTGTAGGGAGATCCTGACCTTCCACAATATACTTCTGTGGGGGGATCCCGACCTTCCACAATATACTTCTGTGGGGAGATCCTGTCCTTCCACGATATACTTCTATAGGGAGATCCCGACCTTCCACGATATACGTCTGTGGGGAGATCCTGACCTTCCACAATATACTTCTGTGGGAAGATCCTGACCTTCTACAATATACTTCTGTAGGTAGATCCTGATCTTCCACAATACACTTCTGTAGGGAGATCCTGACCTTCCACAATATACTTCTGTGGGGGGATCCCGACCTTCCACAATATACTTCTGTGGGGAGATCCTGACCTTCCACAATATACTTCTGTGGGGGGATCCCGACCTTCCACAATTTACTTCCGTGGTGATATACTTCTGTGGGGAGATCCTGACCTTCCACAATATACTTCTGGAGAGAGATCCTGACCTTCCACAATATACTTCTGTAGGGAGATCCTGACCTTCTACAATACATGTATACCTTTGTAGGGAGATCCCGACCTTCCACAATATACTTCTGTGGGGAGATCCTGACCTTCCACAATATATTTCTGTGGGGAGATCCTGTCCTTCCACGATATTCTTCTGTAGGGAGATCCCGACCTTCTACAATATACTTCTGTAGGGAGATCCTGACCTTCCACGATATACTTCTGTAGGGAGATCCTGACCTTCCACGATATACTTCTGTAGGGAGATCCTGACCTTCCACGATATACTTCTGTAGGGAGATCCTGACCTTCCACAATATACTTCTGTAGGGAGATCCTGACCTTCCACAATATACTTCTGTAGGGAGATCCTGACCTTCCACGATATACTTCTGTAGGGAGATCCTGACCTTCCACGATATACTTCTGTAGGGAGATCCTGACCTTCCACAATATACTTCTGTAGGGAGATCCCGACCTTCCACAATATACTTCTGTGGGGAGATCCCGACCTTCCACAATATACTTCTGTAGGGAGATCCCGACCTTCCACAATATACTTCTGTAGGGGAGATCCCGACCTTTCCACAATATACTTCTGTAGGGAGATCCTGACCTTCCACAATATACTTCTGTAGGGAGATCCTGACCTTCCACGATATACTTCTGTAGGGAGATCCTGACCTTCCACAATATACTTCTGTAGGGAGATCCTGACCTTCCACAATATACTTCTGTAGGAAGATTCCGACCTTCCACGATATACTTCTGTGGGGAGATCCTGACCTTCCACAATATACTTCTGTAGGGAGATCCTGACCTTCCACAATATACTTCTGTAGGGAGATCCTGACCTTCCACAATATACTTCTGTAGGGAGATCCTGACCTTCCACGATATACTTCTGTGGGGAGATCCCGACCTTCCACAATATACTTCTGTAGGGAGATCCTGACCTTCCACAATATACTTCTGTGGGGAGATCCTGACCTTCCACAATATACTTCTGTGGGAAGATCCTGACCTTCCACAATATACTTCTGTAGGTAGATCCTGACCTTCCATAATATACTTCTGTAGGGAGATCCTGACCTTCCACTATATACGTCTGTAGGTAGATCCTGACCTTCCACAATATACTTCTGTGGGGGGATCCCGACCTTCCACAATATACTTCTGTGGGGAGATCCTGTCCTTCCACAATATACTTCTGTGGGGAGATCCCGACCTTCCACAATATACTTCTATAGGGAGATCCCGACCTTCCACAATATACTTCTGTAGGAGAGATCCTGACCTTCCACGATATACTTCTGTAGGGAGATCCCGACCTTCCACAATATACTTCTGTAGGGAGATCCTGACCTTCCACAATAGACTTCTGTGGGAAGATCCTGACCTTCCACAGTATACTTCTGTGGGGATATCCCGACCTTCCACTATATACTTCTGTAGGGAGATCCTGACCTTCCACAATATACGTCTGTAGGTAGATCCTGACCTTCCACAATATACTTCTGTGGGGGGATCCCGACCTTCCACAATATACTTCTGTGGGGAGATCCTGTCCTTCCACGATATACTTCTATAGGGAGATCCCGACCTTCCACGATATACGTCTGTGGGGAGATCCTGACCTTCCACAATATACTTCTGTGGGAAGATCCTGACCTTCTACAATATACTTCTGTAGGTAGATCCTGATCTTCCACAATACACTTCTGTAGGGAGATCCTGACCTTCCACAATATACTTCTGTGGGGGGATCCCGACCTTCCACAATATACTTCTGTGGGGAGATCCTGACCTTCCACAATATACTTCTGTGGGGGGATCCCGACCTTCCACAATTTACTTCCGTGGTGATATACTTCTGTGGGGAGATCCTGACCTTCCACAATATACTTCTGGGGAGAGATCCTGACCTTCCACAATATACTTCTGTAGGGAGATCCTGACCTTCTACAATACATGTATACCTTTGTAGGGAGATCCCGACCTTCCACAATATACTTCTGTGGGGAGATCCTGACCTTCCACAATATATTTCTGTGGGGAGATCCTGTCCTTCCACGATATTCTTCTGTAGGGAGATCCCGACCTTCTACAATATACTTCTGTAGGGAGATCCTGACCTTCCACGATATACTTCTGTAGGGAGATCCTGACCTTCCACGATATACTTCTGTAGGGAGATCCTGACCTTCCACAATATACTTCTGTAGGGAGATCCTGACCTTCCACGATATACTTCTGTAGGGAGATCCTGACCTTCCACAATATACTTCTGTAGGGAGATCCCGACCTTCCACAATATACTTCTGTGGGGAGATCCCGACCTTCCACAATATACTTCTGTGGGGAGATCCCGACCTTCCACAATATACTTCTGTAGGGAGATCCTGACCTTCCACAATATACTTCCGTATGGAGATTCCTGACCTTCCACAATATACTTCTGTATGGAGATTCTGACCTTCCACAATATACTTCTGTAGGGTGATCCTGACCTTCCACAATATACTTCTGTAGGGAGATCCTGACCTTCCACATTATACTTCTGTAGGGAGATCCTGACCTTCTACAATACACTTCTGTGGGGAGATCCTGACCTTCTACAATATACTTCTGTAGGGAGATTCCGACCTTCCACAATATACTTCTGTAGGGAGATCCTGACCTTCCACGATATATTTCTGTGGGGAGATCCTGACCTTCCACGATATACTTCTGTAGGGAGATCCCGACCTTCCACAATATACTTCTGTAGGGAATCCCGACCTTCCACAATATACTTCTATAGGGAGATCCCGACCTTCCACGATATACTTCTGTATGGAGATCCTGACCTTCCACGATATACTTCTGTAGGGAGATCCCGACCTTCCACAATATACTTCTGTAGGAAGATCCCGACTTTCCACAATATACTTCTGTAGGGAGATCCTGACCTTCCACAATATACTTCTGTAGGGAGATCCCGACTTTCCACAATATACTTCTGTAGGGAGATCCTGACCTTCCACAATATACTTCTGTAGGAGATCCTGACCTTCCACGATATACTTCTGTAGGGAGATCCTGACCTTCCACAATATACTTCTGTAGGGAGATCCTGACCTTCCACAATATACTTCTGTAGGGAGATTCCGACCTTCCACGATATACTTCTGTGGGGAGATCCTGACCTTTCCACAATATACTTCTGTAGGGAGATCCCGACCTTCCACAATATACTTCTGTAGGGAGATCCTGACCTTCCACGATATACTTCTGTAGGGAGATCCTGACCTTCCACAATATACTTCTGTAGGGAGATCCTGACCTTCCACAATATACTTCTGTAGGGAGATCCTGACCTTCCACGATATACTTCTGTAGGGAGATCCTGACTTCCACAATATACTTCTGTAGGGAGATCCTGACCTTCCACAATATACTTCTGTAGGGAGATCCTGACCTTCCACGATATACTTCTGTAGGGAGATCCTGACCTTCCACGATATACTTCTGTAGGGAGATCCTGACCTTCCACAATATACTTCTGTAGGGAGATCCCGACCTTCCACAATATACTTCTGTGGGGAGATCCCGACCTTCCACAATATACTTCTGTGGGAGATCCCGACCTTCCACAATATACTTCTGTAGGGAGATCCTGACCTTCCACAATATACTTCTGTAGGGAGATCCTGACCTTCCACAATATACTTCCGTATGGAGATTCTGACCTTCCACAATATACTTCTGTAGGGAGATTCTGACCTTCCACAATATACTTCTGTAGGGAGATCCTGACCTTCCACAATATACTTCTGTAGGGAGATCCTGACCTTCCACAATATACTTCTGTAGGGAGATCCTGACCTTCTACAATACACTTCTGTGGGGAGATCCTGACCTTCCACAATATACTTCTGTAGGGAGATTCCGACCTTCCACAATATACTTCTGTAGGGAGATCCTGACCTTCCACGATATACTTCTGTGGGGAGATCCTGACCTTCCACGATATACTTCTGTAGGGAGATCCCGACCTTCCACAATATACTTCTGTAGGGAGATCCCGACCTTCCACAATATACTTCTATAGGGAGATCCCGACCTTCCACGATATACTTCTGTAGGGAGATCCTGACCTTTCACGATATTCTTCTGTAGGGAGATCCCGACCTTCCACAATATACTTCTGTAGGGAGATCCCGACTTTCCACAATATACTTCTGTAGGGAGATCCTGACCTTCCACAATATACTTCTGTAGGGAGATCCCGACCTTCCACAATATACTTCTGTAGGAAGATCCCGACCTTCCACAATATACTTCTGTAGGGAGATCCTGACCTTCCACAATATACTTCTGTAGGAGATCCTGACCTTCCACGATATACTTCTGTAGGGAGATCCTGACCTTCCACAATATACTTCTGTAGGGAGATCCTGACCTTCCACAATATACTTCTGTAGGAAGATTCCGACCTTCCACGATATACTTCTGTGGGGAGATCCTGACCTTCCACAATATACTTCTGTAGGGAGATCCCGACCTTCCACAATATACTTCTGTAGGGAGATCCTGACCTTCCACGATATACTTCTGTAGGGAGATCCTGACCTTCCACAATATACTTCTGTAGGGAGATCCTGACCTTCCACGATATACTTCTGTAGGGAGATCCTGACCTTCCACAATATACTTCTGTGGGGAGATCCTGACCTTCCACAATATACTTCTGTAGGGAGATCCTGACCTTCCACAATATACTTCTGTGGAGAGATCCTGACCTTCCACGATATACTTCTGTAGGGAGATCCCGACCTTCCACAATATACTCCTGTAGGGATTTCCCAACCTCCCACAATATACTTCTGTAGGAGAGATCCTGACCTTCCACAATATACTTCTGTAGGGAGATCCTGACCTTCCACAATATACTTCTGTAGGGAGATCCTGACCTTCCACGATATACTTCTGTAGGGAGATCCTGACCTTCCACAATATACTTCTGTGGGGAGATCCTGACCTTCCACAATATACTTCTGTAGGGAGATCCTGACCTTCCACAATATACTTCTGTGGAGAGATCCTGACCTTCCACGATATACTTCTGTAGGGAGATCCCGACCTTCCACAATATACTCCTGTAGGGATTTCCCAACCTTCCACAATATACTTCCGTATGGAGATTCTGACCTTCCACAATATACTTCTGTAGGAGAGATCCTGACCTTCCACAATATACTTCCGTAGGGAGATCCTGACCTTCTACAATATACTTCTGTAGGGAGATTCCGACCTTCCACAATATACTTCTGTAGGGAGATCCTGACCTTCCACGATATATTTCTGTGGGGAGATCCTGACCTTCCACGATATACTTCTGTAGGGAGATCCCGACCTTCCACAATATACTTCTGTAGGGAGATCCCGACCTTCCACAATATACTTCTATAGGGAGATCCCGACCTTCCACGATATACTTCTGTATGGAGATCCTGACCTTTCACGATATTCTTCTGTAGGGAGATCCCGACCTTCCACAATATACTTCTGTAGGAAGATCCCGACCTTCCACAATATACTTCTGTAGGGAGATCCTGACCTTCCACAATATACTTCTGTAGGGAGATCCCGACCTTCCACAATATACTTCTGTAGGAAGATCCCGACTTTCCACAATATACTTCTGTAGGGAGATCCTGACCTTCCACAATATACTTCTGTAGGAGATCCTGACCTTCCACGATATACTTCTGTAGGGAGATCCTGACCTTCCACAATATACTTCTGTAGGGAGATCCTGACCTTCCACAATATACTTCTGTAGGAAGATTCCGACCTTCCACGATATACTTCTGTGGGGAGATCCTGACTTTCCACAATATACTTCTGTAGGGAGATCCTGACCTTCCCCAATATACTTCTGTAGGGAGATCCTGACCTTCCACAATATACTTCTGTAGGGAGATCCTGACCTTCCACGATATACTTCTGTGGGGAGATCCCGACCTTCCACAATATACTTCTGTAGGGAGATCCTGACCTTCCACAATATACTTCTGTGGGGAGATCCTGACCTTCCCCAATATACTTCTGTGGGAAGATCCTGACCTTCCACAATATACTTCTGTAGGTAGATCCTGACCTTCCATAATATACTTCTGTAGGGAGATCCTGACCTTCCACTATATACGTCTGTAGGTAGATCCTGACCTTCCACAATATACTTCTGTGGGGGGGATCCCGACCTTCCACAATATACTTCTGTGGGGAGATCCTGTCCTTCCACAATATACTTCTGTGGGGAGATCCCGACCTTCCACAATATACTTCTATAGGGAGATCCCGACCTTCCACAATATACTTCTGTAGGGAGATCCTGACCTTCCACGATATACTTCTGTAGGGAGATCCCGACCTTCCACAATATACTTCTGTAGGGAGATCCTGACCTTCCACAATAGACTTCTGTGGGAAGATCCTGACCTTCCACAGTATACTTCTGTGGGGATATCCCGACCTTCCACTATATACTTCTGTAGGGAGATCCTGACCTTCCACAATATACGTCTATAGGTAGATCCTGACCTTCCACAATATACTTCTGTGGGGGGATCCCGACCTTCCACAATATACTTCTGTGGGGAGATCCTGTCCTTCCACGATATACTTCTATAGGGAGATCCCGACCTTCCACGATATACGTCTGTGGGGAGATCCTGACCTTCCACAATATACTTCTGTGGGAAGATCCTGACCTTCTACAATATACTTCTGTAGGTAGATCCTGATCTTCCACAATACACTTCTGTAGGGAGATCCTGACCTTCCACAATATACTTCTGTGGGGGGATCCCGACCTTCCACAATATACTTCTGTGGGGAGATCCTGACCTTCCACAATATACTTCTGTGGGGGGATCCCGACCTTCCACAATTTACTTCCGTGGTGATATACTTCTGTGGGGAGATCCTGACCTTCCACAATATACTTCTGGGGAGAGATCCTGACCTTCCACAATATACTTCTGTAGGGAGATCCTGACCTTCTACAATACATGTATACCTTTGTAGGGAGATCCCGACCTTCCACAATATACTTCTGTGGGGAGATCCTGACCTTCCACAATATATTTCTGTGGGGAGATCCTGTCCTTCCACGATATTCTTCTGTAGGGAGATCCCGACCTTCTACAATATACTTCTGTAGGGAGATCCTGACCTTCCACGATATACTTCTGTAGGGAGATCCTGACCTTCCACGATATACTTCTGTAGGGAGATCCTGACTTTCCACAATATACTTCTGTAGGGAGATCCTGACCTTCCACGATATACTTCTGTAGGGAGATCCTGACCTTCCACAATATACTTCTGTAGGGAGATCCCGACCTTCCACAATATACTTCTGTGGGGAGATCCCGACCTTCCACAATATACTTCTGTGGGGAGATCCCGACCTTCCACAATATACTTCTGTAGGGAGATCCTGACCTTCCACAATATACTTCCGTATGGAGATTCTGACCTTCCACAATATACTTCTGTATGGAGATTCTGACCTTCCACAATATACTTCTGTAGGGTGATCCTGACCTTCCACAATATACTTCTGTAGGGAGATCCTGACCTTCCACATTATACTTCTGTAGGGAGATCCTGACCTTCTACAATACACTTCTGTGGGGAGATCCTGACCTTCTACAATATACTTCTGTAGGGAGATTCCGACCTTCCACAATATACTTCTGTAGGGAGATCCTGACCTTCCACGATATATTTCTGTGGGGAGATCCTGACCTTCCACGATATACTTCTGTAGGGAGATCCCGACCTTCCACAATATACTTCTGTAGGGAATCCCGACCTTCCACAATATACTTCTATAGGGAGATCCCGACCTTCCACGATATACTTCTGTATGGAGATCCTGACCTTCCACGATATTCTTCTGTAGGGAGATCCCGAC